>NC_071503.1:61473443-61776474 GCF_028408465.1 Anastrepha ludens | reverse complement strand
AGCGTTTTGGCGCTTTTGCCCCTTGGCATCAGCGGATGCGGATGGTTGATTTAGGGTTGATGGCGTGCTGTGGCCTACAGCCTTTCCATCAACCGTCTCTTGGCTGACCGCCAAGAGTTCGTCCTCTGAGGAAGTTCAGAACTTCCTCAGTTCGTTGGTGTCGGTCCGAGTTGTCCATTTGTCCATCTGCTGTGTCAGTGGGTGCGTCCGTATATCCGTTCGTTTTGGGTTTGTGTCCGTCCATTTGTCCGTCTCCTTTGTAGCTTTATCCGAAGCTTTTGTTTGTTTTTGTTGTGTGTTCATACTGTTTCGTACGGTCACCTGCCCTTCCAGAAGGTTGCACATGTCGCCCATACCATGGTAAGGCCACCGTTACAACCTGAGGTGGCCTTGTGTGAGGAGGGCTCCGTTAAAAGACAGCCTAGTTTTATCCCCCGGCTGCCAAACCCACCCAATAGGCACGGGTCGCGTCACACCTTGGGTTGAGGGAGTTTTTTTTAACGAAGTTTACGTCTTCGACCTGTGTGGTTCGCGGGAGACCTACTGTCCTACCTTCCATATCTGGGAGGCGTTCCCCTATCCACCACCTGGGGACGCGCCCTATAGGGATAACCGGTTCCCCCAAGGGATAAGCTTCTGAGAATGATACTTAATTTACCACGGGATTATTCCACAACGACAAAAAAAAAATAATATTCTCACGAATCAAAAATTTTAAATTATAAGTTTAAGATAAAATGTAGTTATTCTAATAACAAATTAATATGAGATCTGCTTGAGCATGCTAAAGTCACCAAATATATGTACTGTAAATGTACATAATTTCCTTTTTTTCGGGAGCTACCTCGAGGATATTTATTTATTCATTTATTAAGGAGTAAAACGTGCATTACAAAAATTTTTACCCGCCACGTAAAAATACCCCCAATAAAAACACGAACAAAACGCCGGATGAGAACTTCCTATACTGATGAAAACTCCTCCAAACGAACTAAGGACTTCAATTTGAGGGCATACACCTGAAATGTCCGGTCTCTCAATGGGAAAGGTGTCTCTGCCCGGCTGGTTGATGCCCTCATGAAAGTAAAGGCTGACATCACTGCCATTCAAGAGATGCTATGGACGGGGATATGCAAGAAGAGCATTAGGCCTTACGACATCTATTACAGCGACCATGCAAAGGAGCGCAAATTCGGTGTTGGATTTGATGTGGGAGAGAGACCTCGTCGTTTACTCCGGTGAAATAGCGTCTCGCAATAATTTGCATCAAAACGCGATTTTTTAAGATCTCGCTCATTTGCGCCCACGCCCCGAAGGAAGAAAAGGACGATGCAACAAAAATTCTTTCTACGAGCGCCTGGCTGCCAGAACACGACACAAAGTCGTGCTGGGCGACTTTAAGAAGGGGATTTTTGGTCCCACAGTAGGAAAATTCAGCTTGTACAACGAAACATCCGAAACAGTGGCTGATCTACTTCGACGGGGCTCGAAACGTGGAAGTCTACAGCACCAGATTCCAGCTTAAAAAATACATCAAGCTACGTAAGGAAGACACGCCTCTAATGTTTTAAATGCACGATCCGAGGACCCAACATTGATTCGGATCATTACCTCGTTGCAGCTAAACTACGTACACGCATCTGTGCAGCAAAAAACGTACATCTGCACCTACGCAAAGAATGTTCGACATCGAAAAGCTGCAATCACATCACCCCTGCTCTCAGAGAGTACTGCCAAACAATACGGCATGCAAGAGCGTGCAGACAAAGAAGAAATAGGATTCCGGCGAGACCTAATAGAGCCACGCTGCAATCGGGCGCAACGCGAGCCATGTGGGATCGGTATCGGAATATTCGAACGCAGAACGCAAGGGAAACGTATTATCAGAAAGAAGAAACGAGAGGCCGAAATACGTTACTGCAGGGAGCTTGGAATGCTGCCCAACAGGACTAAAGCCCGAGAATTCTACCAGAAAGTGCGGCGGCTTACAGAAGGTTTTAAGACCGGGCTGTTTTCCTGTAAAGTCAAAAACGGCAATCTGGTGACTGACATCCAGAGCATACTTAAATTACGGAGGGAACACTTCTCGGACCTGTAAAATAGTGAGAGCTGCGCATGTCACAGAGAATGTGAAGATCCCGATACCCATCTCATTGACGATGGAACTGTCGTTCCGCTACGTGACCATGACGAGGAGAGAAAAGTGATAACGCGGCTAAAGAACAACAAAGCCACGGGCGCCGAAGGACTGCCGGCTGAGCTATTCTAACATGGCGGCGAGGAGCTGGTAAAGTGCATGCATCAGCTTTTATGCAAAATATGGTGGGATGAAAGTATGAATGCCGATTGGAATTTAATTGTGCTCTGCTCAATATATAAAAATTGTGGTCTAGCAATCAGTGCCAATTATCGCGAAATTAGCTTTCTAAATATCGCCTATAAGATACTAGCGAGCGTATTGTGGGAAAGACTGCATCCCACCATCGCTGTTATGTGACTTCTTCAACACGATGTTGGAGAGGATCCTGCGCGCCGAGAGGACGACGGACGCGTTTTGTAATACTCTTCCAAAATCGCGTAAGCCGTTATCGCGTCAATTAAGAAGAAGAATAAGAATAACCAAAAATATTACCATGAGTGTGCTAAGTTACCATTTGGGAGAGAACAAGATCCAGAAGTGAGAAAATAATGCGTACTCTAGAAGAAGTGCTGCTTCTAACCGAAAACTCAAACGTAACGCCGCACGCGAATTAAGCACAAAGCGAATCGGAAGGAAACCACAACTTGTTAAGCCTGCTCCTCAAATGCTACAACAACAACAACTGCATCAGCAGAATTACTGCTAGCGACTCATCTGCCTGCCTCTAAGAAATCAGCAATAAAAGAGCGACCAATAACTAAAAGAGCATGAAACTCACCTACAACATAGACTTCCAGCAACAGGAAAATAAAATCAACACCAATCCTGCGCTACAGTAAGCTGCTGAGTGGAACTGCTACAATTAGCAAACAAATAAAGGGCAGATACATGAGAATTGATGACATTCATGGGACTTTTAATATAGCAACAGTAGACGAAGATATCAAAAAGATACCAACAAGACACTTAGATAAAATACACAAACACAATAATGCAGAAATCAACAAACTTCTAGAGCTAGAACTTCTAGCGAACTAAAGAATGCTATAAAATAATAAATATCATATGTAGAAAAAGTTAAACTGTTAATATATTATTTTTAAGTTGTAATTATGAAAACTGATTATTGTATTGAGTATTATTTAAACTACTTTCGTTTATTTTAAATTTATTCATTCTGGCACTGGCCATTAATAGCTTAATTTTTAAATAGCATACTTAATGTCAATGGCAGATGTATAAAATAAATAATAGAGTTCTTTAGAAAATAACGAGTCATTTATTATTCCATTAACACTTGGAATAAGTCCATGACTTTGTGTATGACATTAACTTTCAGAGTTGATAGTTGTACAGTTGTTTTTTAATTAATTTCTTCTTATATATATATATAATTGTCGCGTACACCATTTTTGGGTGTTTGGCCGAGCTCCTCCTCCTATTTGTGGCGTGCGTCTTGATGTTGTTCCACAAGTGGAGGGACCTACAGTTTCAAGCCGACTCCGAACGGCAGATATTTTTATGAGGAGGGAGCTTTTTCATGGCAGAAACACACTCGGAGGTTTTTCATTGCCTGCCGAGTCGCGACCGCTATTAGAAAAAAAAATTTCTATCATTTTTGCTGTGTTTCATGAACGGAGATTCGGCCCCACGCTCTTCCGAATGGTGGTTGTTGTTATTTTAACAGTAATGGTAGCCCCGTCAGTGTAGGACATATCACTGGTCGTCTTCGTCTAGCTCATCTAGGGGTAGGCCCAGGAAAAATGCTGTTTCGACAGGTTGGGTCCAGAGGGAGAGGGGTGTTAGATGAGTCGGTTTTAGGGGGCATGTGAAGAGCTGGTTAGTGTCGCTTACTGAGCAGTTTGTTATGCTCCATTACTGGGAGCATTTGTGCCTCGTTATGCAGGTGTTGAAGGGGGGGCATCAGGAGGCAACCGGTCGCTGTCCGAATGGCAGTATCTTGACATGTCTGCAGCTTTATCCACTGCATGTCACTAGTTTCAGGCGACCAGACAAGCGCAGAATAGTTCAGTACCGGCCGACCAATTGCCTCAAATGTCGAAAGCAACAGTTCCTTGTCTTTGCCCCAAGTGCTGCCGGCAAGCGATATGAGGACCTTGTTGCAATTTTGGACTTTTGTGGCAATTGCGATTGTGTGCGCAGAGAAAGAGAGCAAGCTGTCAAAGGTAACACCCGAAATTTTGGGGTTGTTTACCGTCGGAATTGGTGTGTCGTCGACTTTTACCTTAAGGGACAGCTTGACCTCATTTGTTCAGGTGGTAAAGAGGGTTCGCCGTGGACTTGGTGGGGGAAAGTTGGAGATTCCTCGCAGTGAAAAAGCGAGAAAGGTCGGTGAGGTAGTTGTTCTGCTTTGATGTTTGATCTCGAAAAATCACTGACGGGTGCCGACCGCTCAGGTAGTTTGCGGACCAGCTCTTCAGCCCTGGCGGGAGTGTCGACTGATAAATATCATCTAGTAACGTGGAATGGCTGACTGTGTCGAAAGCCTTCTTCAGGTCCAACTCTACTAGGACAGTCCTCTCACAGGGGCGGTTTTGGTTAAGCCCGCGGTTTATCTGGGCGTTTATGGCGGTGAGTGCAGTGGTGGTGCTATGCACTCGTCGGAGGCTGTGCTGATGTGGGGCTGGGGCCAGGTGTTTCGTGAAGAGTGGGAGTAGGAGGGCTTCCAGTGTCTTCACTACTGGGGAAAGGAGAGTTATCGGCCGATAAGACTCACCTTGGTTGGCGGGTTTCCCAGGTTTCAGTAGTGGGACCACTCTCCCTGCTTTCCACTTGTCAGGGACAGAGGTGAGGTTACAAGTCTTCAGGTTCTCAACCCATTTAGACCTCTTGTGTTGATTTACCAGTTGCCGGATCTCCAAATTGAGATCCCTTATGCGGGGATCACCAAGATCGGCCTGGCGTAGGTGGTCACGCTCGTTTGATAAGCTGGCTGCTTCGGCTGGGAAATGGGGACGAAATTCCTTAAAACTTCCAGCTGGAATGAAACTAGCCGCAGCAGCTGTGAGCACCTTGCGGAATGCGCGTTCGCCTACGCGCACATCAGTGGGGATGGGAAGAGCGGCGAAGGTGTCCTCGGTGAATTCCGTGAAGCCGGCCCAATTAGCTTTTTTAAAGTTAAAATAGGACCGGTGGTTCGCGGAAACAAAGTCGGCAGGTCTCTCAATCGAGACGATAATGGGCAAGTGGTCAGATGCAAGCGATAGCATGGGTCGCCACCCGCGCTAGCTATTGTTAGGTCAGGCGAGCTACTGCAATTGCCCACTACCCTGGTGGGGGCGTCGTCGTTCACAGTGCTGAATGCCGAGTTGTCTATCTGCTCTGCCAATTGCTGTCCCCCACGATCATTTGGCAGGCTTGAATGCCAAAGATCGTGATGCGCATTGAAGTCACCTACAACCAATCGGTTTTCACCTCTGATGAGCGCACCTATATCAGGGTGATATCCTGCCGGGCAGCAGATGACAGGGGGTATATAGACGTTAAATATTTCGAGCTCGGAATCGCCTTCCGGACAGCTATACCTTGATATTCTAAGGTGCTGTCCCTGCGGTTGATACCTTCACCGATGAGACGATACTGCACTGTGTGGTGGACTATAAACGCTAGGCCACCACCATTCTCTCGCTCGCGATCGTGTCTGTGCACGTTATAGCCATCCCTGGGTATCAGAGAGGACCTAGCGTGCAGCTTGGTTTCCTGGACCGCAGCTATTTTGATACTGTGTCGGCTTATGAAGTCAACTATCTCGTCGACCTTGCTCGTGAGTCCATTGCAGTTGAATTGTAGAAGCTAGAAGTCATTCCGGTAACGTAGAACCGGCTGCCATGGGAATGGTAGTCATTCACTGTTGTGGGAGGAGTGACATATGTACTAATTTGTTGTTTATTACTACATAAATTGTCAATTTTTATGCTTATTAAGGTATTTACTATTGTTCAACACTTCTGTTGTTTCTTCTTTTTGTGTATTAAAAAAATTGTAATCTTACAAATTAAAAAAATAAAATTGATATTTGAAATAATAAAAATGTTTAGTCCACTTTCATACAGCAAACGTATAATATTGAAAATTTATTTTTATAAATGCTAAACAAAGAATATAATAGTGGGTACGTTTACGGTGCGCTTGCTCAGGGCTTGGGCGAAGTCAAATCGACACAGCACTTGCTTCGTATCGTTTATTAACACAATTAGAGCTCCCAAAAATGATGGGCACAAGTTACTGAATTATTGTCTATGACCTAGCCCGGTACAATTTTTGTAATTGAAATAAACATATCTTTGGATGTTAGTTATTCATGTTCACGTATTGGACCCAAAAATCTTCCGCAGAATATTTCTCTCAAGCACTCCAAGGGATGCTTCATCGGATATTGTCATCGTCCAAGCTTCTGCGCAATACGGTAGGACGGGGGCTTTATAAAGTATAAGTTTTGTTCGACGGGAGATGATTTTACTACTCAATTGCAAGTAGCAGTTGTTAGGAAGAAATATTCTACGTTGTCGGTGTTAATGCTGGTTCCTAGATGAACTGAGTTTCTTACAACCTCGAAATCATGACTGTCAATAGTGGCGTGGTTACCGATACGCCATTGGGCCGACTGTTTGTTTGATAACACGAGATAATTCTTTTTGTTGTCGTTCTCCACCAAACCCATCCATTTCGCTTCTTTATAAAAGATGTCAATATCGTCATATCGCATATGCCATATTCTTGAGCGATTAAGTTCTGCGGTTCACACGATTTTTCCAGTACCAGGTTAAGAAAGGCACTCGACAACGAGTCACCCTGCCTGAAACCTCGTTTGGTGTTCTGACGGCGCTACTGGTATTGAGCGGGGATACAAAATTCAGACCTCCTTTTCTACTGTCGAAGGCTGCTTTATAACCGACAAAGAGATAGTATGTGTCGATTCTCCTTTCATGGGTATTTTCCACGACTTTGCATATTAAGAATATCTTGGCAATTGTTGAATCTGGTTCTAGCCCTACACTTATAAGGTCCAATCAGTTGGTTGATGATGGGCTCGCCTTTCACACATTACCCTCGCTAAAATCTTATACACAGTATTTAGAAAACTAATCCCGTTTCTTATAACAACCATATGCAGTTTGGACTCGGCTCAATACTGAAGGTCCTTACATCTGTTTAAAAACATCAAGATGCACACCATAAATTGGAGGAGGCACACTCAACATGGGGTGTAAGCGCTAACTACATACTTATATACTGTATGGCCTCGCTTCATGCGGTGGATACGTTCTACAGAAATGCGCATATAGAAACTTTGTATTAAAAAATACTTTACTTCCCTTGAAAAAGTAAGGTTGTATTCTGTAATTCTCTAAAAGCGCATCAAACCAAAACAACGAGTAAAAATTAACTTAAAACAGCATAAAAAAATTAACAGAAATTAAAAGAAATTGGCTGCTTAAAAAAATACTTCGCATGCCTGAAAGGAATTCATATAATAGCTTAAAATAAACTGATATACAAACATAATTAATTTAATTTCATTGAAAAGTAATATAGTTTTATATTTTTTAATCATTATCACAATCTGTTAATGTTTGCACAGTTTGTAAAGTGGTTCCAAATAACCTTCACCATCAGAAAAGACTGTCAATAGATATTTGCGGTAAAGGCGATGTATTAATAGATGAGCGAACGCAAAATAGTGCGAGCTTTCAGCGTTCCACGATTTTTAGAGACCGTCTATACTCGGGTTTCCTAGACAAGCTCATATTTATGTATGTTTGTCCAAGAAATTTTTGTATAAAATATTGTACTAGCCACACAACTTCCAAATTTCATAAAAATAATCCGCATAAAACTAGACTTTACAGTATACAGTGTACAATATAATAGTGCGATAATTGTCAAGATCCCTTGTCTTATGGATTGGACAGAACACAATTAAATTCCAATCGGCAGGAATGCTTTCATTCGACCATATTTTGCATAGGAGCTGATGTATGCACCTTACCAGCTCCTCGACGCCATATTTAATTTGCTCATGTGGGTCCGTGTATTTTGTTGTTCTTTAGCCGCGCTATCGCTTTTCTCACCTCGTCATGGTCGGGTAGCGGAACGACAGTTCCATCGTCAACGATTGGGGTATCGGGATCTTCACATTCTCTGTGATATGCGCAGCTCTCACTATTTTACAGGTCCGAGAAGTGTTCCCTCCGTAATTTAAGTATGTTCTGGATGTCAGTCACCAGATTGCCGTTTTTGACTTTACAGGAAAACAGCCCGGTCTTAAAACCTTCTGTAAGCCGCCGCACTTTCTGGTAGAATTCTCGGGCTTTAGTCCTGTTGGGCAGCATTTCGAGCTATCCGCAGTAACGTATTTCGGCCTCTCGTTTCTTCTTTCTGATAATACGTCTCCCCTTCATTCTGAGCTCCCGATAGCGATCCCACATGATAGTTGGGCAGTACTATCTGAAAGCAGGGGTGATGTGATTGCAGCTTGTCGATTTCGAACATTCTTTGCGTAGGTGCAGATGTACGTTTTTTGCTGCACAGAAGCGTGTGCGTAGTTTAGCTGCAACAAGGTAATGATCCGAATCGATGTTGTGCCCTCGGATCGTGCATTTAAAACATTAGAAGCGTGTCTTGCTTACGTCGCTTGATGTTTTTTTCGAGCCCCGACGAAGTAGATCAGCCTCTTTCCGGGACCGGATGTTTCGTTGTGCAAACTGAATTTTCCGACTATGGGACCAAAAATTCCCTTCTTGCCCACCCTGGTGTTGAAGTCGCCAAGCAGGATTTTTATGTCGGGGCGGGGGCAGCGCTCACAGGAACGTTCCAGGCGCTCATAGAAGGAATTTTTGGTCACATCGTCCTTTTCTTCCGTTGGGGCTTGAGCGAGATGTTAAAAAATCGCGTTTTGATGCGAATTATTGCGAGACGCTCTTTCACCGGAGTGAACGACAGTACTTAACGACGAGGTCTCTCTCCCACAACAAATCCAACACCGAATATGTGCTCCTTTACGAGGAGGGACAAACGACAACGGATAACCAGATATCCCATTTGTTTCGTGAACAGATGTTCGGAAACTACGCAGAGGATACTTCAACGGAGCCCTAAAGTGGTTTGCTGGTTGAATCGTATACAACAGAATCGACCTGGCAACTCCAAAGTGAAAAGAGATCAGGGACTTTCCCACTAAGAGTGCTCATTAATTACAAACTTAATATCTCCTCTTTTTTTAATTGAAACTCCTTGTTTCTGAAAGGAAAAGCAATACAAAGTACTATGTGTAATGATAAATTAGTCTCACAAATGTTATGTGGTTAAGGGGTCCCGGTGCTCTATAGCTCGAAAATTTGGGGTATTTTTAGGAATTGTTTTTTAAAGTGAAACAATTAAAAACGATATTTAAATTTTTTAGACATTTTATTTAACTTCTTTTACACACAAAAATGGGAGAAAATTGTTTTTAATTTTAATAATTAATAAATGGGTTGACCCTGCCGAAAAATTGGACCTGGACGGTGTTGTCCATTTTGGCCCTTCTATTTATCTGAAACACAAAAATCCCCAAAAATATTAATAAGTATGATTGTACTAGAAAAGTTTACCAAATGGCGCAGTTTTAAATTTGACACTCTGAAAACCTGGTTTTTTCAGTTTTTTAATAAAAAAAATACGAACGATAATATGATTCTAGTACAGGCGATAGCCATTGATGTTGTGAAGAACATATTAAAATTTGAGACGATAATGAATAGTTTTTTTTTTTGACAACACCATCCCGAAGGAAGTAGTTTCGAGATAAATGGATTTAAAGTCTTCTCTCTCTGTCTTCCAAAAATAACAATTTTATACTTTTTTGTTTCTTCCTTTGAAAATAGGTGCAGATGCAGATGGACACAGTCATAGCAGTTGCAGCAGCTTAGATAATCATGACCACGACGGCAAGTTGTTTTTACTGAAAGGAGCGCAATATGTGTATACAACCGAGGCGGCGATAAATGATTCAGCCAACACCGGCACCAGCACCACGAAATCAGCTATAATGATGATGGAAATGGCAATTTCGAGCGCGAATTGAAAATCTTGCGGCAAGCATCATTGAAGCTAATACAAAATAACAACAAAGATAATTAAATTATTTGTTCTTGGTTTTTAATATTTAATTTGTATACTACTTATTATATTATACTAGCAACCCGCCCGGCTTTGCGCGGGTATAAAATATATACCCTATGTCACTCACTGAAAAAATGATTAAAATCGATCCAGTAATTTTGGTTTATTCATTACTGCCCGTGGCCCGCACGCGTTAAAGTTGGAGTAACACAATTCCCCTTTCTTTACAGCATGAAGATTTCCTGCTATCTTTGGAATATCTAAATTCATACCCTACACTTTTACATATTTACTTTTTGCATTTCTACATATGTATTTATTTCATTTTTACAACAATTAATATATTACAGAATGTCTTTATATACAACGTTCATAGCTTTCTTGTCATTAGACAATACAAACATGTTTTCTCTAGAGGTTACTCTTGAAAGCGCGACATACAGTTGGCCATGTGAAAAACGGTCAACGCTCAAATCTAAGCCTGCAACGTTGAAGGTTTGACCCTTAGATTTATTAATGGTCATTGCAAAAGATGCCTTTACCGGAAATTGTAAGCGTCTAAATTGGAATGGTAGATCCGATGGTATCAGAGGGATTCGGGGAATCAATACATCTTCTCCGGTACCACATTCTGTGAGTATTGTGCACTCTATTACGAAAGTTTTCAGTGATTTTACCAGCAAACGCGTGCCATTGCATTTATGTGGATTTAGGTTTCTTAATAAAATAACAGGACAACCTATTTTCAGCTCCATTTTTTGAGGACGGAGTTCAGACGGGTTCAAAGAATTTAGGGATTCTGTAGGAAAATGAACAGCTTCTTCCAAATCGAGAACAGTATCGACCGAGTAGTATATTTTCGTCGGCGCATCAATCTTTGAAATAATCAAGTTATTTACTTTATCTACTTGTTCGTTAGTTGGTGACAGAATAGCTCTTTCTTTAAACCAAGATATAGTCTTATAACTTATGTTATCAATGTCAGGATAGACATTGTTGACTAACTCTTGGATGTTGTCTATCAAAACACAAAGGTTTTCTAGGTTAATCCTTCCCTCACTTTGTGTTAATTCTCCATTGCCAACTTTTAGCAGCTTCTCTGGAAAAAGCTTGTTCTCACGTGAATATGACGAAACCCTCATATTAGTTGTAAGCTCTAATTTATTGACATGCGACCAAAGGTGGGATCTTTTTAGCGAAGCATTTATTTCGTCAGCACGTGTTCCCCGAGTCACAACTGGTAGGATTTGACGGAAATCTCCTGAGAACAGAATTGTACATCCACCCATAGGTGAATTTTTATTGCGCAAATCGCGCATTGTCCTATCCAGTGCTTCCACAGACGTCTTGTTTGACATGGTAGCTTCGTCCCAGACTATTAATGAGCAGTCACGCATCAATTCTCCTGTATTGCTCTGTTTAGAATCACTACAGATGCTGTTATCATCATCGGTGGCGATTTTCAGCGGTAGCTTGAATGTAGAGTATGCGGTTCGGTCTCCTTCCAAAAGAGTAGCGGCAATGCCGGATGACGCAACAGCTAACGCAATTTTTCCGGTAGATCTCACTTTTTTTAAAAGCAGATTGATTAAAAATGTTTTTCCTGTGCCTCCTGGGGCATCAAGGAAAAATAATTTCCCTTCATTGTTATCAATTGTTGATAGTAATGCAGTGAATACTTTTTTCTGATCGATGTTTAATCGTGGCTCATCTTGAGCTATATTTTGTAACAGTCTCGTTTGATCGTATGATGTTTCTCTTGTGTATTCGGCACTGTTAGTTAAATCAGAGTTAGTAGTATAAGCTGGCATCGGCAGCCCAAAATCCTTGACCGTTGTACCCGAAAGTAATTGCACTATTTTGTTTAATTCAAATAATTCTTCGTCAAATATGTTTTGGTCATTTTGTACATCAACAGAGTTTAACTCTTGCCGTCGCCGAATCAGAATATCACTGGCCATTTTTTCTTGAAATTTATTCCATAGACTAACAGAATCAGTTACTTGACAAAACACTACTATGACGGCAAATAAATATCTTAATAATGTAGCTGAACTACAAACAGCTGCTTCTGATAATGTATTTTCCTAGTGAGAATCGTCTTCCAAGGGCCCCATAGCTTTGCATGCTGCTTGATAAGTATTGTAAACAACACCTTGTAAAGTGCTTAGGTGAGCAAAGGATGTCGGGCCTTTTACAATATGCAGTAACATTCTCAGATATAAAAAATAGTTTAAAAAAACTAAAAAACACGCTTTTATTGCTAATCGAACTAAAAAGTAGAAAATAAATTTTAATGACAAAGGGACCTATAATGAAGTAATAGCAAATCGAACGATCAGTCATAGTCAACTACCTCAGAACAGAATTATAACAAAAATTAAGATACAAATAGAGTAATTCAAATTCGAGTTAAAAGCGTGGGATGCTTGATATAGTAAATATTACAATCATTCTCTTGGCAACTACCTGTGTACAGAGGGTTATGAAAGTGAAGCAAAATGCATCCCACGCTTTTAACTCTAATTTGAATTGGGATGCTTGATATAGTAAATATTACAATCATTCTCTTGGCAACTACCTGTGTACAGAGGGTTATGAAAGTGAAGCAAAATGCATCCCACGCTTTTAACTCTAATTTGAATTACTCTATTTGTATCTTAATTTTTGTTATAATTCTGTTCTGAGGTAGTTGACTATGACTGATCGTTCGATTTGCTATTACTTCATTATAGGTCCCTTTGTCATTAAAACTTATTTTCTACTTTTTAGTTCGATTAGCAATAAAAGCGTGTTTTTTAGTTTTTTTAAACTATTTTTTATTTTCTACTTTTTAGTTCGATTAGCAAAAAAGCGTGTTTTTTAGTTTTTTTTTAACTATTTTTTTATTTTTAGTATATGTAGGTGTTTACGAGTAATATACTATTACACAACCGCACACTAAATACTAACCTCAATGGTGGTGTGGAAACTAAAAATTCCCAATTTTTGTTTAAAAAAATACCCAATTCATGTTTCTACCGGTGTGGGAATATTGGCAAATGTTATAAAAAATGCACATTTTTCAGCGCTCTCACGAGAAAAAGAGTTTCCCATCTAGTCATCTATGTTGTGTGTTCCGAGTCGATCAGATTTTTAGAAGCCAGTGAAAATTAAGCTCAAAGATTCCGTTACATACATACAACCCGGGCTAATAAAAGTGTGTTAATTATTCTATTTGTATCTTAATTTTTGTTATAATTTTGTTCTGAGGTAGTTGACTATGACTGATCGTTCGATTTGCTATTACTTCATTATAGGTCTCTTTATCATTAAAATTTATTTTCTACTTTTTCGTTCGATTAGCAAAAAAGCGTGTTTTTTAGTTTTTTTAAACTATTTTTTATTTTCTACTTTTTAGTTCGATTAGCAAAAAAACGTGTTTTTTAGTTTCTTTAAACTATTTTTTTTTATTATGAATGAAAATTATTGTTATCATTGCAGTCAGTGAATAAATGATTCGATATATTCGTGTTATATTTAATTCTTTTCTTATCGACTGTGAGTCTAAAGCTATGCAGTTATCGGCCGTGATAAAGAAGTAATCGGGATGAAGAACTTATTTCGTGGAGGGAGCCTGAGAAACTGATTTACAAGAATAAATAAAGATTTTTCATTTTACAACCAAATTCACCTTACTTTTTGCCCACAGTAAAAGAAAGAAAATATTAATCCTGGCAATCCTAGTAAGGATTATGGAAAACTTTTATCAAATTATTGCATTGTCATCGGTCCTTGATAGGTGTGCAAAATTTCAAGTCGATCAGATTTTTAGAAGCCAGTGAAAATTAAGCTCAAAGATTCCGTTACATACATACATACATACAACCCGTCCTAATAAAAGTGTGTTAAAAAGCATTCGCTGTTGTTGGGATGAATCACAATCGAGCGATTCGTAAATACGTACATACATACGTCACCATACGATGTAATTCAACATTAATGAGGTGTGGTGAGATTATCGCTTAACGCCTGTTGCTTCATTCGGTTGACAGCGAACAAACACACAAACAGCTTTTTTTGGAAAAAGAGCTGCTTTTGTTTAAACAATTTTGGTTAAATAACAAATAAATCAATTATTTTTTTGATGCAGGACGAAAGTAAATATTTCAAAGTTAAACTTCAAGAAAGTTTCATTTTATTTGGTTGATTCGTTTATGATTTATGGCCGTGAAAACAAAAAATTTATGTTTTTTTGTCACATTTTGACCGATTGCCATGCCCCCTTTATATATTTCTTCACATTATATTGATATAAACCTTCCTCTTCAATCAATCTATCTTTAAAAAAAACCGCATCAAAATCCGTTGCGTAGTTTTAAAGATTTAAGCATTCAAGGGGGCATAGGGACAGAAAAAGCGAGTTTGTTTTATATGTAGTGATTTCAATTGAGTTTTTATGTGTACATTTATCTTGTGTCTATATATAAATTGTTAAGAAATTCATATTGAAAATGAACGGTTTGAGGTGATATATTTGGTGGAAGATTACTATACTACGAATATTACTATAACTGTCATGTTAGCTTCGAAATTACAACGCATGCGCATTGAAGTCACCTACAACCAATCGGTTTTCACCTCTGATGAGCGCACCTATATCAGGGTGATATCCTGCCGGGCAGCAGATGACAGGGGGTATACAGACGTTAAATATTTCGAGCTCGGAATCGCCTTCCGGACAGCTATACCTTGATATTCTAAGGTGCTGTCCCTGCGGTTGATACCTTCACCGATGAGACGATACTGCACTGTGTGGTGGACTATAAACGCTAGGCCACCACCATTGTCTCGCTCGCGATCGTGTCTGTGCACGTTATAGCCATCCCTGGGTATCAGAGAGGACCTAGCGTGCAGCTTGGTTTCCTGGACCGCAGCTATTTTGATACTGTGTCGGCTTATGAAGTTAACTATCTCGTCGACCTTGCTCGTGAGTCCATTGCAGTTGAATTGTAGAAGCTAGAAGTCATTCCGGTAACGTAGAACCGGCTGCCATGGGAATGGTAGTCATTCACTGTTGTGGGAGGAGTGACATATGTACTAATTTGTTGTTTATTACTACATAAATTGTCAATTTTTATGCTTATTAAGGTATTTACTATTGTTCAACACTTCTGTTGTTTCTTCTTTTTGTGTATTAAAAAAATTGTAATCTTACAAATTAAAAAAATAAAATTGATATTTGAAATAATAAAAATGTTTAGTCCACTTTCATACAGCAAACGTATAATATTGAAAATTTATTTTTATAAATGCTAAACAAAGAATATAATAGTGGGTACGTTTACGGTGCGCTTGCTCAGGGCTTGGGCGAAGTCAAATCGACACAGCACTTGCTTCGTATCGTTTATTAACACAATTAGAGCTCCCAAAAATGATGGGCACAAGTTACTGAATTATTGTCTATGACCTAGCCCGGTACAATTTTTGTAATTGAAATAAACATATCTTTGGATGTTAGTTATTCATGTTCACGTATTGGACCCAAAAATCTTCCGCAGAATATTTCTCTCAAGCACTCCAAGGGATGCTTCATCGGATATTGTCATCGTCCAAGCTTCTGCGCAATACGGTAGGACGGGGGCTTTATAAAGTATAAGTTTTGTTCGACGGGAGATGATTTTACTACTCAATTGCAAGTAGCAGTTGTTAGGAAGAAATATTCTACGTTGTCGGTGTTAATGCTGGTTCCTAGATGAACTGAGTTTCTTACAACCTCGAAATCATGACTGTCAATAGTGGCGTGGTTACCGATACGCCATTGGGCCGACTGTTTGTTTGATAACACGAGATAATTCTTTTTGTTGTCGTTCTCCACCAAACCCATCCATTTCGCTTCTTTATACAGTTTAGAAAAGGCAGAAATAACAACGCGGTTGTTAAGGAAGAAGATGTCAATATCGTCATATCGCATATGCCATATCCCTGAGCGATTAAGTTCTGCGGTTCACACGATTTTTCCAGTACCAGGTTAAGAAAGGCACTCGACAACGAGTCACCCTGTCTGAAACCTCGTGTGGTGTTCTGACGGCGCTACTGGTATTGAGCGGGGATACAAAATTCAGACCTCCTTTTCTACTGTCGAAGGCTGCTTTATAAACGACAAAGAGATAGTATGTGTCGATTCTCCTTTCATGGGTATTTTCCAAGACTTTGCATATTAAGAATATCTTGGCAATTGTTGAATCCGGTTCTAGCCCTACACTTATAAGGTCCAATCAGTTGGTTGATGATGGGCTCGCCTTTCACACATTACCCTCGCTAAAATCTTATACACGGTATTTAGAAAACTAATCCCGTTTCTTATAACAACCATATGCAGTTTGGACTCGGCTCAATACTGAAGGTCCTTACATCTGTTTAAAAACATCAAGATGCACACCATAAATTGGAGGAGGCACACTCAACATGGGGTATAAGCGCTAACTACATACTTATATACTGTATGGCCTCGCTTCATGCGGTGGATACGTTCTACAGAAATGCGCATATAGAAACTTTGCATTAAAAAATACTTTACTTCCCTTGAAAAAGTAAGGTTGTACTCTGTAATTCTCTAAAAGCGCATCAAACCAAAACAACGAGTAAAAATTAACTTAAAACAGCATAAAAAAATTAACAGAAATTAAAAGAAATTGGCTGCTTAAAAAAATACTTCGCATGCCTGAAAGGAATTCATATAATAGCTTAAAATAAACTGATATACAAACATAATTAATTTAATTTCATTGAAAAGTAATATAGTTTTATATTTTTTAATCATTATCACAATCTGTTAATGTTTGCACAGTTTGTAAAGTGGTTCCAAATAACCTTCACCATCAGAAAAGACTGTCAATAGATATTTGCGGTAAAGGCGATGTATTAATAGATGAGCGAACGCAAAATAGTGCGAGCTTTCAGCGTTCCACGATTTTTAGAGACCGTCTATACTCGGGTTTCCTAGACAAGCTTATATTTATGTATGTTTGTCCAAGAAATTTTTGTATAAAATATTGTACTAGCCGCACAACTTCCAAATTTCATAAAAATAATCCGCATAAAACTAGACTTTACAGTATACAGTGTACAATATAATAGTGCGATAATTGTCAAGATCCCTTGTCTTATGGATTGGACAGAACACAATTAAATTCCAATCGGCAGGCATGCTTTCATTCGACCATATTTTGCATAGGAGCTGATGTATGCACCTTACCAGCTCCTCGACGCCATATTTAATTTGCTCATGTGGGTCCGTGTATTTTGTTGTTCTTTAGCCGCGCTAACGCTTTTCTCACCTCGTCATGGTCGGGTAGCGGAACGACAGTTCCATCGTCAACGATTGGGGTATCGGGATCTTCACATTCTCTGTGATATGCGCAGCTCTCACTATTTTACAGGTCCGAGAAGTGTTCCCTCCGTAATTTAAGTATGTTCTGGATGTCAGTCACCAGATTGCCGTTTTTGACTTTACAGGAAAACAGCCCGGTCTTAAAACCTTCTGTAAGCCGCCGCACTTTCTGGTAGAATTCTCGGGCTTTAGTCCTGTTGGGCAGCATTTCGAGCTATCCGCAGTAACGTATTTCGGCCTCTCGTTTCTTCTTTCTGATAATACGTCTCCCCTGCATTCTGAGCTCCCGATAGCGATCCCACATGATAGTTGGGCAGTACTATCTGAAAGCAGGGGTGATGTGATTGCAGCTTGTCGATTTCGAACATTCTTTGCGTAGGTGCAGATATACGTTTTTTGCTGCACAGAAGCGTGTGCGTAGTTTAGCTGCAACAAGGTAATGATCCGAGTCGATGTTGTGCCCTCGGATCGTGCATTTAAAACATTAGAAGCGTGTCTTGCTTACGTCGCTTGATGTTTTTTTCGAGCCCCGACGAAGTAGATCAGCCTCTTTCCGGGACCGGATGTTTCGTTGTGCAAACTGAATTTTCCGACTATGGGACCAAAAATTCCCTTCTTGCCCACCCTGGTGTTGAAGTCGCCAAGCAGGATTTTTATGTCGGGGCGGGGGCAGCGCTCACAGGAACGTTCCAGGCGCTCATAGAAGGAATTTTTGGTCACATCGTCCTTTTCTTCCGTTGGGGCTTGAGCGAGATGTTAAAAAATCGCGTTTTGATGCGAATTATTGCGAGACGCTCTTTCACCGGAGTGAACGACAGTACTTAACGACGAGGTCTCTCTCCCACAACAAATCCAACACCGAATATGTGCTCCTTTACGAGGAGGGACAAACGACAACGGATAACCAGATATCCCATTTGTTTCGTGAACAGATGTTCGGAAACTACGCAGAGGATACTTCAACGGAGCCCTAAAGTGGTTTGCTGGTTGAATCGTATACAACAGAATCGACCTGGCAACTCCAAAGTGAAAAGAGATCAGGGACTTTCCCACTAAGAGTGCTCATTAATTACAAACTTAATATCTCCTCTTTTTTTAATTGAAACTCCTTGTTTCTGAAAGGAAAAGCAATACAAAGTACTATGTGTAATGATAAATTAGTCTCACAAATGTTATGTGGTTAAGGGGTCCCGGTGCTCTATAGCTCGAAAATTTGGGGTATTTTTAGGAATTGTTTTTTAAAGTGAAACAATTAAAAACATTTTAATTAGACATTTTATTTAACTTCTTTTACACACAAAAATGGGAGAAAATTGTTTTTAATTTTAATAATTAATAAATGGGTTGACCCTGCCGAAAAATTGGACCTGGACGGTGTTGTCCATTTTGGCCCTTCTATTTATCTGAAACACAAAAATCCCCAAAAATAATAATAAGTATGATTGTACTAGAATAAAAAAAAAGTTTACCAAATGGCGCAGTTTTAAATTTGACACTCTGAAAACCTGGTTTTTTCAGTTTTTTAATAAAAAAAAATACGAACGATAATATGATTCTAGTACAGGCGATAGCCATTGATGTTGTGAAGAACATATTAAAATTTGAGACGATAATGAATAGTTTTTTTTTTTGACAACACCATCCCGAAGGAAGTAGTTTCGAGATAAATGGATTTAAAGTCTTCTCTCTCTGTCTTCCAAAAATAACAATTTTATACTTTTTTGTTCTTCCTTTGAAAATAGGTGCAGATGCAGATGGACACAGTCATAGCAGTTGCAGCAGCTCAGATAATCATGACCACGACGGCAAGTTGTTTTTACTGAAAGGAGCGCAATATGTGTATACAACCGAGGCGGCGATAAATGATTCCAACAGCCAACACCGGCACCAGCACCACGAAATCAGCTATAATGATGATGGAAATGGCAATTTCGAGCGCGAATTGAAAATCTTGCGGCAAGCATCATTGAAGCTAATACAAAATAACAACAAAGATAGTTAAATTATTTGTTCTTGGTTTTTAATATTTAATTTGTATACTACTTATTATATTATACTAGCAACCCGCCCGGCTTTGCGCGGGTATAAAATATATACCCTATGTCACTCACTGAAAAAATGATTAAAATCGATCCAGTAATTTTGGCTTATTCATTACTGCCCGTGGCCCGCACGCGTTAAAGTTGGAGTAACACAATTCCCCTTTCTTTACAGCATGAAGATTTCCTGCTATCTTTGGAATATCTAAATTCATACCCTACACTTTTACATATTTACTTTTTGCATTTCTACATATGTATTTATTTCATTTTTACAACAATTAATATATTACAGAATGTCTTTATATACAACGTTCATAGCTTTCTTGTCATTAGACAATACAAACACGTTTTCTCTAGAGGTTACTCTTGAAAGAGCGACATACAGTTGGCCATGTGAAAAACGGTCAACGCTCAAATCTAAGCCTGCAACGTTGAAGGTTTGACCCTTAGATTTATTAATGGTCATTGCAAAAGATGCCTTTACCGGAAATTGTAAGCGTCTAAATTGGAATGGTAGATCCGATGGTATCAGAGGGATTCGGGGAATCAATACATCTTCTCCGGTACCACATTCTGTGAGTATTGTGCACTCTATTATGAAAGTTTTCAGTGATTTTACCAGCAAACGCGTGCCATTGCATTTATGTGGATTTAGGTTTCTTAATAAAATAACAGGACAACCTATTTTCAGCTCCATTTTTTGAGGACGGAGTTCAGACGGGTTCAAAGAATTTAGGGATTCTGTAGGAAAATGAACAGCTTCTTCCAAATCGAGAACAGTATCGACCGAGTAGTATATTTTCGTCGGCGCATCAATCTTTGAAATAATCAAGTTATTTACTTTATCTACTTGTTCGTTAGTTGGTGACAGAATAGCTCTTTCTTTAAACCAAGATATAGTCTTATAACTTATGTTATCAATGTCAGGATAGACATTGTTGACTAACTCTTGGATGTTGTCTATCAAAACACAAAGGTTTTCTAGGTTAATCCTTCCCTCACTTTGTGTTAATTCTCCATTGCCAACTTTTAGCAGCTTCTCTGGAAAAAGCTTGTTCTCACGTGAATATGACGAAACCCTCATATTAGTTGTAAGCTCTAATTTATTGACATGCGACCAAAGGTGGGATCTTTTTAGCGAAGCATTTATTTCGTCAGCACGTGTTCCCCGAGTCACAACTGGTAGGATTTGACGGAAATCTCCTGAGAACAGAATTGTACATCCACCCATAGGTGAATTTTTATTGCGCAAATCGCGCATTGTCCTATCCAGTGCTTCCACAGACGTCTTGTTTGACATGGTAGCTTCGTCCCAGACTATTAATGAGCAGTCACGCATCAATTCTCCTGTATTGCTCTGTTTAGAATCACTACAGATGCTGTTATCATCATCGGTGGCGATTTTCAGCGGTAGCTTGAATGTAGAGTATGCGGTTCGGTCTCCTTCCAAAAGAGTAGCGGCAATGCCGGATGACGCAACAGCTAACGCAATTTTTCCGGTAGATCTCACTTTTTTTAAAAGCAGATTGATTAAAAATGTTTTTCCTGTGCCTCCTGGGGCATCAAGGAAAAATAATTTCCCTTCATTGTTATCAATTGTTGATAGTAATGCAGTGAATACTTTTTTCTGATCGATGTTTAATCGTGGCTCATCTTGAGCTATATTTTGTAACAGTCTCGTTTGATCGTATGATGTTTCTCTTGTGTATTCGGCACTGTTAGTTAAATCAGAGTTAGTAGTATAAGCTGGCATCGGCAGCTCAAAATCCTTGATCGTTTTACCCGAAAGTAATTACACTATTTTGTTTAATTCAAATAATTCTTCGTCAAATATGTTTTGGTCATTTTGTACATCAACAGAGTTTAACTCTTGCCGTCGCCGAATCAGAATATCACTGGCCATTTTTTCTTGAAATTTATTCCATAGACTAACAGAATCAGTTACTTGGCAAAACACTACTATGACGGCAAATAAATATCTTAATAATGTAGCTGAACTACAAACAGCTGCTTCTGATAATGTATTTTCCTAGTGAGAATCGTCTTCCAAGGGCCCCATAGCTTTGCATGCTGCTTGATAAGTATTGTAAACAACACCTTGTAAAGTGCTTAGGTGAGCAAAGGATGTCGGGCCTTTTACAATATGCAGTAACATTCTCAGATATAAAAAATAGTTTAAAAAAACTAAAAAACACGCTTTTATTGCTAATCGAACTAAAAAGTAGAAAATAAATTTTAATGACAAAGGGACCTATAATGAAGTAATAGCAAATCGAACGATCAGTCATAGTCAACTACCTCAGAACAGAATTATAACAAAAATTAAGATACAAATAGAGTAATTCAAATTCGAGTTAAAAGCGTGGGATGCTTGATATAGTAAATATTACAATCATTCTCTTGGCAACTACCTGTGTACAGAGGGTTATGAAAGTGAAGCAAAATGCATCCCACGCTTTTAACTCTAATTTGAATTGGGATGCTTGATATAGTAAATATTACAATCATTCTCTTGGCAACTACCTGTGTACAGAGGGTTATGAAAGTGAAGCAAAATGCATCCCACGCTTTTAACTCTAATTTGAATTACTCTATTTGTATCTTAATTTTTGTTATAATTCTGTTCTGAGGTAGTTGACTATGACTGATCGTTCGATTTGCTATTACTTCATTATAGGTCCCTTTGTCATTAAAATTTATTTTCTACTTTTTAGTTCGATTAGCAATAAAAGCGTGTTTTTTAGTTTTTTTAAACTATTTTTTATTTTCTACTTTTTAGTTCGATTAGCAAAAAAAGCGTGTTTTTTAGTTTTTTTTTAACTAATATATTTTTTTTATTTTTAGTATATGTAGGTGTTTACGAGTAATATACTATTACACAACCGCACACTAAATACTAACCTCAATGGTGGTGTGGAAACTAAAAATTCCCAATTTTTGTTTAAAAAAATACCCAATTCATGTTTCTACCGGTGTGGGAATATTGGCAAATGTTATAAAAAATGCACATTTTTCAGCGCTCTCACGAGAAAAAGAGTTTCCCATCTAGTCATCTATGTTGTGTGTTCCGAGTCGATCAGATTTTTAGAAGCCAATGAAAATTAAGCTCAAAGATTCCGTTACATACATACAACCCGGGCTAATAAAAGTGTGTTAATTATTCTATTTGTATCTTAATTTTTGTTATAATTTTGTTCTGAGGTAGTTGACTATGACTGATCGTTCGATTTGCTATTACTTCATTATAGGTCTCTTTATCATTAAAATTTATTTTCTACTTTTTCGTTCGATTAGCAAAAAAGCGTGTTTTTTAGTTTTTTTAAACTAATTTTTATTTTCTACTTTTTAGTTCGATTAGCAAAAAAACGTGTTTTTTAGTTTCTTTAAACTATTTTTTTTTATTATGAATGAAAATTATTGTTATCATTGCAGTCAGTGAATAAATGATTCGATATATTCGTGTTATATTTAATTCCTTTCTTATCGACTGTGAGTCTAAAGCTATGCAGTTATCGGCCGTGATAAAGAAGTAATCGGGATGAAGAACTTATTTCGTGGAGGGAGCCTGAGAAACTGATTTACAAGAATAAATAAAGATTTTTCATTTTACAACCAAATTCACCTTACTTTTTGCCCACAGTAAAAAAAAGAAAATATTAATCCTGGCAATCCTAGTAAGGATAATGGAAAACTTTTATCAAATTATTGCCTTGTCATCGGTCCTTGATAGGTGTGCAAAATTTCAAGTCGATCAGATTTTTAGAAGCCAGTGAAAATTAAGCTCAAAGATTCCGTTACATACATACAACCCGTCGTAATAAAAGTGTGTTAAAAAGCATTCGCTGTTGTTGGGATGAATCACAATCGAGCGATTCGTAAATACGTACATACATACGTCACCATACGATGTAATTCAACATTAATGAGGTGTGGTGAGATTATCGCTTAACGCCTGTTGCTTCATTCGGTTGACAGCGAACAAACACACAAACAGCTTTTTTTGGAAAAAGAGCTGCTTTTGTTTAAACAATTTTGGTTAAATAACAAATAAATCAATTATTTTTTTGATGCAGGACGAAAGTAAATATTTCAAAGTTAAACTTCAAGAAAGTTTCATTTTATTTGGTTGATTCGTTTATGATTTATGGTCGTGAAAACAAAAAATTTATGTTTTTTTGCCACATTTTGACCGATTGCCACGCCACCTTTATATATTTCTTCACATTATATTGATATAAACCTTCCTCTTCAATCAATCTATCTTTAAAAAAAACCGCATCGAAATCCGTTGCGTAGTTTTAAAGATTTAAGCATTCAAGGGGACATAGGGACAGAAAAAGCGAGTTTGTTTTATAATATGTAGTGATTTCAATTGAGTTTTTATGTGTACATTTATCTTGTGTCTATATATAAATTGTTAAGAAATTCATATTGAAAATGAACGGTTTGAGGTGATATATTTGGTGGAAGATTACTATACTACGAATATTACTATAACTGTCATGTTAGCATCGAAATTACAACGCATGCGCATTGAAGTCACCTACAACCAATCGGTTTTCACCTCTGATGAGCGCACCTATATCAGGGTGATATCCTGCCGGGCAGCAGATGACAGGGGGTATATAGACGTTAAATATTTCGAGCTCGGAATCGCCTTCCGGACAGCTATACCTTGATATTCTAAGGTGCTGTCCCTGCGGTTGATACCTTCACCGATGAGACGATACTGCACTGTGTGGTGGACTATAAACGCTAGGCCACCACCATTGTCTCGCTCGCGATCGTGTCTGTGCACGTTATAGCCATCCCTGGGTATCAGAGAGGACCTAGCGTGCAGCTTGGTTTCCTGGACCGCAGCTATTTTGATACTGTGTCGGCTTATGAAGTCAACTATCTCGTCGACCTTGCTCGTGAGTCCATTGCAGTTGAATTGTAGAAGCTAGAAGTCATTCCGGTAACGTAGAACCGGCTGCCATGGGAATGGTAGTCATTCACTGTTGTGGGAGGAGTGACATATGTACTAATTTGTTGTTTATTACTACATAAATTGTCAATTTTTATGCTTATTAAGGTATTTACTATTGTTCAACACTTCTGTTGTTTCTTCTTTTTGTGTATTAAAAAAATTGTAATCTTACAAATTAAAAAAATAAAATTGATATTTGAAATAATAAAAATGTTTAGTCCACTTTCATACAGCAAACGTATAATATTGAAAATTTATTTTTATAAATGCTAAACAAAGAATATAATAGTGGGTACGTTTACGGTGCGCTTGCTCAGGGCTTGGGCGAAGTCAAATCGACACAGCACTTGCTTCGTATCGTTTATTAACACCATTAGAGCTCCCAAAAATGATGGGCAGAAGTTACTGAATTATTGTCTATGACCTAGCCCGGTACAATTTTTGTAATTGAAATAAACATATCTTTGGATGTTAGTTATTCATGTTCACGTATTGGACCCAAAAATCTTCCGCAGAATATTTCTCTCAAGCACTCCAAGGGATGCTTCATCGGATATTGTCATCGTCCAAGCTTCTGCGCAATACGGTAGGACGGGGGCTTTATAAAGTATAAGTTTTGTTCGACGGGAGATGATTTTACTACTCAATTGCAAGTAGCAGTTGTTAGGAAGAAATATTCTACGTTGTCGGTGTTAATGCTGGTTCCTAGATGAACTGAGTTTCTTATAACCTCGAAATCATGACTGTCAATAGTGACGTGGTTACCGATACGCCATTGGGCCGACTGTTTGTTTGATAACACGAGATAATTCTTTTTGTTGTCGTTCTCCACCAAACCCATCCATTTCGCTTCTTTATACAGTTTAGAAAAGGCAGAAATAACAACGCGGTTGTTAAGGAAAAAGATGTCAATATCGTCATATCGCATATGCCATATTCTTGAGCGATTAAGTTCTGCGGTTCACACGATTTTTCCAGTACCAGGTTAAGAAAGGCACTCGACAACGAGTCACCCTGCCTGAAACCTCGTTTGGTGTTCTGACGGCGCTACTGGTATTGAGCGGGGATACAAAATTCAGACCTCCTTTTCTACTGTCGAAGGCTGCTTTATAACCGACAAAGAGATAGTCTGTGTCGATTCTCCTTTCATGGGTATTTTCCAAGACTTTGCATATTAAGAATATCTTGGCAATTGTTGAATCCGGTTCTAGCCCTACACTTATAAGGTCCAATCAGTTGGTTGATGATGGGCTCGCCTTTCACACATTACCCTCGCTAAAATCTTATACACGGTATTTAGAAAACTAATCCCGTTTCTTATAACAACCGTATGCAGTTTGGACTCGGCTCAATACTGAAGGTCCTTACATCTGTTTAAAAACATCGCTAACTACATACTTATATACTGTATGGCCTCGCTTCATGCGGTGGATACGTTCTACAGAAATGCGCATATAGAAACTTTGCATTAAAAAATACTTTACTTCCCTTGAAAAAGTAAGGTTGTATTCTGTAATTCTCTAAAAGCGCATCAAACCAAAACAACGAGTAAAAATTAACTTAAAACAGCATAAAAAAATTAACAGAAATTAAAGGAAATTGGCTGCTTAAAAAAATACTTCGCATGCCTGAAAGGAATTCATATAATAGCTTAAAATAAACTGATATACAAACATAATTAATTTAATTTCATTGAAAAGTAATATAGTTTTATATTTTTTAATCATTATCACAATCTGTTAATGTTTGCACAGTTTGTAAAATGGTTCCAAATAACCTTCACCATCAGAAAAGACTGCCAATAGATATTTGCGGTAAAGGCGATGTATTAATAGATGAGCGAACGCAAAATAGTGCGAGCTTTCAGCGTTCCACGATTTTTAGAGACCGTCTATACTCGGGTTTCCTAGACAAGCTCATATTTATGTATGTTTGTCCAAGAAATTTTTGTATAAAATATTGTACTAGCCGCACAACTTCCAAATTTCATAAAAATAATCCGCATAAAACTAGACTTTACAGTATACAGTGTACAATATAATAGTGCGATAATTGTCAAGATCCCTTGTCTTATGGATTGGACAGAACACAATTAAATTCCAATCGGCAGGAATGCTTTCATTCGACCATATTTTGCATAGGAGCTGATGTATGCACCTTACCAGCTCCTCGACGCCATATTTAATTTGCTCATGTGGGTCCGTGTATTTTGTTGTTCTTTAGCCGCGCTATCGCTTTTCTCACCTCGTCATGGTCGGGTAGCGGAACGACAGTTCCATCGTCAACGATTGGGGTATCGGGATCTTCACATTCTCTGTGATATGCGCAGCTCTCACTATTTTACAGGTCCGAGAAGTGTTCCCTCCGTAATTTAAGTATGTTCTGGATGTCAGTCACCAGATTGCCGTTTTTGACTTTACAGGAAAACAGCCCGGTCTTAAAACCTTCTGTAAGCCGCCGCACTTTCTGGTAGAATTCTCGGGCTTTAGTCCTGTTGGGCAGCATTTCGAGCTATCCGCAGTAACGTATTTCGGCCTCTCGTTTCTTCTTTCTGATAATACGTCTCCCCTTCATTCTGAGCTCCCGATAGCGATCCCACATGATAGTTGGGCAGTACTATCTGAAAGCAGGGGTGATGTGATTGCAGCTTGTCGATTTCGAACATTCTTTGCGTAGGTGCAGATGTACGTTTTTTGCTGCACAGAAGCGTGTGCGTAGTTTAGCTGCAACAAGGTAATGATCCGAGTCGATGTTGTGCCCTCGGATCGTGCATTTAAAACATTAGAAGCGTGTCTTGCTTACGTCGCTTGATGTTTTTTTCGAGCCCCGACGAAGTAGATCAGCCTCTTTCCGGGACCGGATGTTTCGTTGTGCAAACTGAATTTTCCGACTATGGGACCAAAAATTCCCTTCTTGCCCACCCTGGTGTTGAAGTCGCCAAGCAGGATTTTTATGTCGGGGCGGGGGCAGCGCTCACAGGAACGTTCCAGGCGCTCATAGAAGGAATTTTTGGTCACATCGTCCTTTTCTTCCGTTGGGGCTTGAGCGAGATGTTAAAAAATCGCGTTTTGATGCGAATTATTGCGAGACGCTCTTTCACCGGAGTGAACGACAGTACTTAACGACGAGGTCTCTCTCCCACAACAAATCCAACACCGAATATGTGCTCCTTTACGAGGAGGGACAAACGACAACGGATAACCAGATATCCCATTTGTTTCGTGAACAGATGTTCGGAAACTACGCAGAGGATACTTCAACGGAGCCCTAAAGTGGTTTGCTGGTTGAATCGTATACAACTGAATCGACCTGGCAACTCCAAAGTGAAAAGAGATCAGGGACTTTCCCACTAAGAGTGCTCATTAATTACAAACTTAATATCTCCTCTTTTTTTAATTCAAACTCCTTGTTTCTGAAAGGAAAAGCAATACAAAGTACTATGTGTAATGATAAATTAGTCTCACAAATGTTATGTGGTTAAGGGGTCCCGGTGCTCTATAGCTCGAAAATTTGGGGTATTTTTAGGAATTGTTTTTTAAAGTGAAACAATTAAAAACGATATTTAAATTTTTTAGACATTTTATTTAACTTCTTTTACACACAAAAATGGGAGAAAATTGTTTTTAATTTTAATAATTAATAAATGGGTTGACCCTGCCGAAAAATTGGACCTGGACGGTGTTGTCCGTTACATACATACAACCCGGGCTAATAAAAGTGTGTTAATTATTCTATTTGTATCTTAATTTTTGTTATAATTTTGTTCTGAGGTAGTTGACTATGACTGATCGTTCGATTTGCTATTACTTCATTATAGGTCTCTTTATCATTAAAATTTATTTTCTACTTTTTCGTTCGATTAGCAAAAAAGCGTGTTTTTTAGTTTTTTTAAACTAATTTTTATTTTCTACTTTTTAGTTCGATTAGCAAAAAAACGTGTTTTTTAGTTTCTTTAAACTATTTTTTTTTATTATGAATGAAAATTATTGTTATCATTGCAGTCAGTGAATAAATGATTCGATATATTCGTGTTATATTTAATTCCTTTCTTATCGACTGTGAGTCTAAAGCTATGCAGTTATCGGCCGTGATAAAGAAGTAATCGGGATGAAGAACTTATTTCGTGGAGGGAGCCTGAGAAACTGATTTACAAGAATAAATAAAGATTTTTCATTTTACAACCAAATTCACCTTACTTTTTGCCCACAGTAAAAAAAAGAAAATATTAATCCTGGCAATCCTAGTAAGAATAATGGAAAACTTTTATCAAATTATTGCCTTGTCATCGGTCCTTGATAGGTGTGCAAAATTTCAAGTCGATCAGATTTTTAGAAGCCAGTGAAAATTAAGCTCAAAGATTCCGTTACATACATACATACATACAACCCGTCCTAATAAAAGTGTGTTAAAAATCATTAGCTGTTGTTGGGATGAATCACAATCGAGCGATTCGTAAATACGTACATACATACGTCACCATACGATGTAATTCAACATTAATGAGGTGTGGTGAGATTATCGCTTAACGCCTGTTGCTTCATTCGGTTGACAGCGAACAAACACACAAACAGCTTTTTTTGGAAAAAGAGCTGCTTTTGTTTAAACAATTTTGGTTAAATAACAAATAAATCAATTATTTTTTTGATGCAGGACGAAAGTAAATATTTCAAAGTTAAACTTCAAGAAAGTTTCATTTTATTTGGTTGATTCGTTTATGATTTATGGTCGTGAAAACAAAAAATTTATGTTTTTTTGCCACATTTTGACCGATTGCCACGCCACCTTTATATATTTCTTCACATTATATTGATATAAACCTTCCTCTTCAATCAATCTATCTTTAAAAAAAACCGCATCAAAATCCGTTCCGTAGTTTTAAAGATTTAAGCATTCAAGGGGACATAGGGACAGAAAAAGCGAGTTTGTTTTATAATATGTAGTGATTTCAATTGAGTTTTTATGTGTACATTTATCTTGTGTCTATATATAAATTGTTAAGAAATTCATATTGAAAATGAACGGTTTGAGGTGATATATTTGGTGGAAGATTACTATACTACGAATATTACTATAACTGTCATGTTAGCTTCGAAATTACAACGCATGCGCATTGAAGTCACCTACAACCAATCGGGTTTCACCTCTGATGAGCGCACCTATATCAGGGTGATATCCTGCCGGGCAGCAGATGACAGGGGGTATACAGACGTTAAATATTTCGCGCTCGGAATCGCCTTCCGGACAGCTATACCTTGATATTCTAAGGTGCTGTCCCTGCGGTTGATACCTTCACCGATGAGACGATACTGCACTGTGTGGTGGACTATAAACGCTAGGCCACCACCATTGTCTCGCTCGCGATCGTGTCTGTGCACGTTATAGCCATCCCTGGGTATCAGAGAGGACCTAGCGTGCAGCTTGGTTTCCTGGACCGCAGCTATTTTGATACTGTGTCGGCTTATGAAGTCAACTATCTCGTCGACCTTGCTCGTGAGTCCATTGCAGTTGAATTGTAGAAGCTAGAAGTCATTCCGGTAACGTAGAACCGGCTGCCATGGGAATGGTAGTCATTCACTGTTGTGGGAGGAGTGACATATGTACTAATTTGTTGTTTATTACTACATAAATTGTCAATTTTTATGCTTATTAAGGTATTTACTATTGTTCAACACTTCTGTTGTTTCTTCTTTTTGTGTATTAAAAAAATTGTAATCTTACAAATTAAAAAAATAAAATTGATATTTGAAATAATAAAAATGTTTAGTCCACTTTCATACAGCAAACGTATAATATTGAAAATTTATTTTTATAAATGCTAAACAAAGAATATAATAGTGGGTACGTTTACGGTGCGCTTGCTCAGGGCTTGGGCGAAGTCAAATCGACACAGCACTTGCTTCGTATCGTTTATTAACACCATTAGAGCTCCCAAAAATGATGGGCAGAAGTTACTGAATTATTGTCTATGACCTAGCCCGGTACAATTTTTGTAATTGAAATAAACATATCTTTGGATGTTAGTTATTCATGTTCACGTATTGGACCCAAAAATCTTCCGCAGAATATTTCTCTCAAGCACTCCAAGGGATGCTTCATCGGATATTGTCATCGTCCAAGCTTCTGCGCAATACGGTAGGACGGGGGCTTTATAAAGTATAAGTTTTGTTCGACGGGAGATGATTTTACTACTCAATTGCAAGTAGCAGTTGTTAGGAAGAAATATTCTACGTTGTCGGTGTTAATGCTGGTTCCTAGATGAACTGAGTTTCTTACAACCTCGAAATCATGACTGTCAATAGTGACGTGGTTACCGATACGCCATTGGGCCGACTGTTTGTTTGATAACACGAGATAATTCTTTTTGTTGTCGTTCTCCACCAAACCCATCCATTTCGCTTCTTTATACAGTTTAGAAAAGGCAGAAATAACAACGCGGTTGTTAAGGAAGAAGATGCCAATATCGTCATATCGCATATGCCATATCCCTGAGCGATTAAGTTCTGCGGTTCACACGATTTTTCCAGTACCAGGTTAAGAAAGGCACTCGACAACGAGTCACCCTGCCTGAAACCTCATTTGGTGTTCTGACGGCGCTACTGGTATTGAGCGGGGATACAAAATTCAGACCTCCTTTTCTACTGTCGAAGGCTGCTTTATAACCGACAAAGAGATAGTCTGTGTCGATTCTCCTTTCATGGGTATTTTCCAAGACTTTGCATATTAAGAATATCTTGGCAATTGTTGAATCCGGTTCTAGCCCTACACTTATAAGGTCCAATCAGTTGGTTGATGATGGGCTCGCCTTTCACACATTACCCTCGCTAAAATCTTATACACGGTATTTAGAAAACTAATCCCGTTTCTTATAACAACCGTATGCAGTTTGGACTCGGCTCAATACTGAAGGTCCTTACATCTGTTTAAAAACATCGCTAACTGCATACTTATATACTGTATGGCCTCGCTTCATGCGGTGGATACGTTCTACAGAAATGCGCATATAGAAACTTTGCATTAAAAAATACTTTACTTCCCTTGAAAAAGTAAGGTTGTATTCTGTAATTCTCTAAAAGCGCATCAAACCAAAACAACGAGTAAAAATTAACTTAAAACAGCATAAAAAAATTAACAGAAATTAAAGGAAATTGGCTGCTTAAAAAAATACTTCGCATGCCTGAAAGGAATTCATATAATAGCTTAAAATAAACTGATATACAAACATAATTAATTTAATTTCATTGAAAAGTAATATAGTTTTATATTTTTTAATCATTATCACAATCTGTTAATGTTTGCACAGTTTGTAAAGTGGTTCCAAATAACCTTCACCATCAGAAAAGACTGTCAATAGATATTTGCGGTAAAGGCGATGTATTAATAGATGAGCGAACGCGAAATAGTGCGAGCTTTCAGCGTTCCACGATTTTTAGAGACCGTCTATACTCGGGTTTCCTAGACAAGCTCATATTTATGTATGTTTGTCCAAGAAATTTTTGTATAAAATATTGTACTAGCCGCACAACTTCCAAATTTCATAAAAATAATCCGCATAAAACTAGACTTTACAGTATACAGTGTACAATATAATAGTGCGATAATTGTCAAGATCCCTCGTCTTATGGATTGGACAGAACACAATTAAATTCCAATCGGCAGGCATGCTTTCATTCGACCATATTTTGCATAGGAGCTGATGTATGCACCTTACCAGCTCCTCGACGCCATATTTAATTTGCTCATGTGGGTCCGTGTATTTTGTTGTTCTTTAGCCGCGCTATCGCTTTTCTCACCTCGTCATGGTCGGGTAGCGGAACGACAGTTCCATCGTCAACGATGGGGGTATCGGGATCTTCACATTCTCTGTGATATGCGCAGCTCTCACTATTTTACAGGTCCGAGAAGTGTTCCCTCCGTAATTTAAGTATGTTCTGGATGTCAGTCACCAGATTGCCGTTTTTGACTTTACAGGAAAACAGCCCGGTCTTAAAACCTTCTGTAAGCCGCCGCACTTTCTGGTAGAATTCTCGGGCTTTAGTCCTGTTGGGCAGCATTTCGAGCTATCCGCAGTAACGTATTTCGGCCTCTCGTTTCTTCTTTCTGATAATACGTCTCCCCTTCATTCTGAGCTCCCGATAGCGATCCCACATGATAGTTGGGCAGTACTATCTGAAAGCAGGGGTGATGTGATTGCAGCTTGTCGATTTCGAACATTCTTTGCGTAGGTGCAGATGTACGTTTTTTGCTGCACAGAAGCGTGTGCGTAGTTTAGCTGCAACAAGGTAATGATCCGAGTCGATGTTGTGCCCTCGGATCGTGCATTTAAAACATTAGAAGCGTGTCTTGCTTACGTCGCTTGATGTTTTTTTCGAGCCCCGACGAAGTAGATCAGCCTCTTTCCGGGACCGGATGTTTCGTTGTGCAAACTGAATTTTCCGACTATGGGACCAAAAATTCCCTTCTTGCCCACCCTGGTGTTGAAGTCGCCAAGCAGGATTTTTATGTCGGGGCGGGGGCAGCGCTCACAGGAACGTTCCAGGCGCTCATAGAAGGAATTTTTGGTCACATCGTCCTTTTCTTCCGTTGGGGCTTGAGCGAGATGTTAAAAAATCGCGTTTTGATGCGAATTATTGCGAGACGCTCTTTCACCGGAGTGAACGACAGTACTTAACGACGAGGTCTCTCTCCCACAACAAATCCAACACCGAATATGTGCTCCTTTACGAGGAGGGACAAACGACAACGGATAACCAGATATCCCATTTGTTTCGTGAACAGATGTTCGGAAACTACGCAGAGGATACTTCAACGGAGCCCTAAAGTGGTTTGCTGGTTGAATCGTATACAACTGAATCGACCTGGCAACTCCAAAGTGAAAAGAGATCAGGGACTTTCCCACTAAGAGTGCTCATTAATTACAAACTTAATATCTCCTCTTTTTTTAATTCAAACTCCTTGTTTCTGAAAGGAAAAGCAATACAAAGTACTATGTGTAATGATAAATTAGTCTCACAAATGTTATGTGGTTAAGGGGTCCCGGTGCTCTATAGCTCGAAAATTTGGGGTATTTTTAGGAATTGTTTTTTAAAGTGAAACAATTAAAAACGATATTTAAATTTTTTAGACATTTTATTTAACTTCTTTTACACACAAAAATGGGAGAAAATTGTTTTTAATTTTAATAATTAATAAATGGGTTGACCCTGCCGAAAAATTGGACCTGGACGGTGTTGTCCGTTACATACATACAACCCGGGCTAATAAAAGTGTGTTAATTATTCTATTTGTATCTTAATTTTTGTTATAATTTTGTTCTGAGGTAGTTGACTATGACTGATCGTTCGATTTGCTATTACTTCATTATAGGTCTCTTTATCATTAAAATTTATTTTCTACTTTTTCGTTCGATTAGCAAAAAAGCGTGTTTTTTAGTTTTTTTAAACTAATTTTTATTTTCTACTTTTTAGTTCGATTAGCAAAAAAACGTGTTTTTTAGTTTCTTTAAACTATTTTTTTTTATTATGAATGAAAATTATTGTTATCATTGCAGTCAGTGAATAAATGATTCGATATATTCGTGTTATATTTAATTCCTTTCTTATCGACTGTGAGTCTAAAGCTATGCAGTTATCGGCCGTGATAAAGAAGTAATCGGGATGAAGAACTTATTTCGTGGAGGGAGCCTGAGAAACTGATTTACAAGAATAAATAAAGATTTTTCATTTTACAACCAAATTCACCTTACTTTTTGCCCACAGTAAAAAAAAGAAAATATTAATCCTGGCAATCCTAGTAAGAATAATGGAAAACTTTTATCAAATTATTGCCTTGTCATCGGTCCTTGATAGGTGTGCAAAATTTCAAGTCGATCAGATTTTTAGAAGCCAGTGAAAATTAAGCTCAAAGATTCCGTTACATACATACATACATACAACCCGTCCTAATAAAAGTGTGTTAAAAATCATTAGCTGTTGTTGGGATGAATCACAATCGAGCGATTCGTAAATACGTACATACATACGTCACCATACGATGTAATTCAACATTAATGAGGTGTGGTGAGATTATCGCTTAACGCCTGTTGCTTCATTCGGTTGACAGCGAACAAACACACAAACAGCTTTTTTTGGAAAAAGAGCTGCTTTTGTTTAAACAATTTTGGTTAAATAACAAATAAATCAATTATTTTTTTGATGCAGGACGAAAGTAAATATTTCAAAGTTAAACTTCAAGAAAGTTTCATTTTATTTGGTTGATTCGTTTATGATTTATGGTCGTGAAAACAAAAAATTTATGTTTTTTTGCCACATTTTGACCGATTGCCACGCCACCTTTATATATTTCTTCACATTATATTGATATAAACCTTCCTCTTCAATCAATCTATCTTTAAAAAAAACCGCATCAAAATCCGTTCCGTAGTTTTAAAGATTTAAGCATTCAAGGGGACATAGGGACAGAAAAAGCGAGTTTGTTTTATAATATGTAGTGATTTCAATTGAGTTTTTATGTGTACATTTATCTTGTGTCTATATATAAATTGTTAAGAAATTCATATTGAAAATGAACGGTTTGAGGTGATATATTTGGTGGAAGATTACTATACTACGAATATTACTATAACTGTCATGTTAGCTTCGAAATTACAACGCATGCGCATTGAAGTCACCTACAACCAATCGGGTTTCACCTCTGATGAGCGCACCTATATCAGGGTGATATCCTGCCGGGCAGCAGATGACAGGGGGTATACAGACGTTAAATATTTCGCGCTCGGAATCGCCTTCCGGACAGCTATACCTTGATATTCTAAGGTGCTGTCCCTGCGGTTGATACCTTCACCGATGAGACGATACTGCACTGTGTGGTGGACTATAAACGCTAGGCCACCACCATTGTCTCGCTCGCGATCGTGTCTGTGCACGTTATAGCCATCCCTGGGTATCAGAGAGGACCTAGCGTGCAGCTTGGTTTCCTGGACCGCAGCTATTTTGATACTGTGTCGGCTTATGAAGTCAACTATCTCGTCGACCTTGCTCGTGAGTCCATTGCAGTTGAATTGTAGAAGCTAGAAGTCATTCCGGTAACGTAGAACCGGCTGCCATGGGAATGGTAGTCATTCACTGTTGTGGGAGGAGTGACATATGTACTAATTTGTTGTTTATTACTACATAAATTGTCAATTTTTATGCTTATTAAGGTATTTACTATTGTTCAACACTTCTGTTGTTTCTTCTTTTTGTGTATTAAAAAAATTGTAATCTTACAAATTAAAAAAATAAAATTGATATTTGAAATAATAAAAATGTTTAGTCCACTTTCATACAGCAAACGTATAATATTGAAAATTTATTTTTATAAATGCTAAACAAAGAATATAATAGTGGGTACGTTTACGGTGCGCTTGCTCAGGGCTTGGGCGAAGTCAAATCGACACAGCACTTGCTTCGTATCGTTTATTAACACCATTAGAGCTCCCAAAAATGATGGGCAGAAGTTACTGAATTATTGTCTATGACCTAGCCCGGTACAATTTTTGTAATTGAAATAAACATATCTTTGGATGTTAGTTATTCATGTTCACGTATTGGACCCAAAAATCTTCCGCAGAATATTTCTCTCAAGCACTCCAAGGGATGCTTCATCGGATATTGTCATCGTCCAAGCTTCTGCGCAATACGGTAGGACGGGGGCTTTATAAAGTATAAGTTTTGTTCGACGGGAGATGATTTTACTACTCAATTGCAAGTAGCAGTTGTTAGGAAGAAATATTCTACGTTGTCGGTGTTAATGCTGGTTCCTAGATGAACTGAGTTTCTTACAACCTCGAAATCATGACTGTCAATAGTGACGTGGTTACCGATACGCCATTGGGCCGACTGTTTGTTTGATAACACGAGATAATTCTTTTTGTTGTCGTTCTCCACCAAACCCATCCATTTCGCTTCTTTATACAGTTTAGAAAAGGCAGAAATAACAACGCGGTTGTTAAGGAAGAAGATGCCAATATCGTCATATCGCATATGCCATATCCCTGAGCGATTAAGTTCTGCGGTTCACACGATTTTTCCAGTACCAGGTTAAGAAAGGCACTCGACAACGAGTCACCCTGCCTGAAACCTCATTTGGTGTTCTGACGGCGCTACTGGTATTGAGCGGGGATACAAAATTCAGACCTCCTTTTCTACTGTCGAAGGCTGCTTTATAACCGACAAAGAGATAGTCTGTGTCGATTCTCCTTTCATGGGTATTTTCCAAGACTTTGCATATTAAGAATATCTTGGCAATTGTTGAATCCGGTTCTAGCCCTACACTTATAAGGTCCAATCAGTTGGTTGATGATGGGCTCGCCTTTCACACATTACCCTCGCTAAAATCTTATACACGGTATTTAGAAAACTAATCCCGTTTCTTATAACAACCGTATGCAGTTTGGACTCGGCTCAATACTGAAGGTCCTTACATCTGTTTAAAAACATCGCTAACTGCATACTTATATACTGTATGGCCTCGCTTCATGCGGTGGATACGTTCTACAGAAATGCGCATATAGAAACTTTGCATTAAAAAATACTTTACTTCCCTTGAAAAAGTAAGGTTGTATTCTGTAATTCTCTAAAAGCGCATCAAACCAAAACAACGAGTAAAAATTAACTTAAAACAGCATAAAAAAATTAACAGAAATTAAAGGAAATTGGCTGCTTAAAAAAATACTTCGCATGCCTGAAAGGAATTCATATAATAGCTTAAAATAAACTGATATACAAACATAATTAATTTAATTTCATTGAAAAGTAATATAGTTTTATATTTTTTAATCATTATCACAATCTGTTAATGTTTGCACAGTTTGTAAAGTGGTTCCAAATAACCTTCACCATCAGAAAAGACTGTCAATAGATATTTGCGGTAAAGGCGATGTATTAATAGATGAGCGAACGCGAAATAGTGCGAGCTTTCAGCGTTCCACGATTTTTAGAGACCGTCTATACTCGGGTTTCCTAGACAAGCTCATATTTATGTATGTTTGTCCAAGAAATTTTTGTATAAAATATTGTACTAGCCGCACAACTTCCAAATTTCATAAAAATAATCCGCATAAAACTAGACTTTACAGTATACAGTGTACAATATAATAGTGCGATAATTGTCAAGATCCCTCGTCTTATGGATTGGACAGAACACAATTAAATTCCAATCGGCAGGCATGCTTTCATTCGACCATATTTTGCATAGGAGCTGATGTATGCACCTTACCAGCTCCTCGACGCCATATTTAATTTGCTCATGTGGGTCCGTGTATTTTGTTGTTCTTTAGCCGCGCTATCGCTTTTCTCACCTCGTCATGGTCGGGTAGCGGAACGACAGTTCCATCGTCAACGATGGGGGTATCGGGATCTTCACATTCTCTGTGATATGCGCAGCTCTCACTATTTTACAGGTCCGAGAAGTGTTCCCTCCGTAATTTAAGTATGTTCTGGATGTCAGTCACCAGATTGCCGTTTTTGACTTTACAGGAAAACAGCCCGGTCTTAAAACCTTCTGTAAGCCGCCGCACTTTCTGGTAGAATTCTCGGGCTTTAGTCCTGTTGGGCAGCATTTCGAGCTATCCGCAGTAACGTATTTCGGCCTCTCGTTTCTTCTTTCTGATAATACGTCTCCCCTTCATTCTGAGCTCCCGATAGCGATCCCACATGATAGTTGGGCAGTACTATCTGAAAGCAGGGGTGATGTGATTGCAGCTTGTCGATTTCGAACATTCTTTGCGTAGGTGCAGATGTACGTTTTTTGCTGCACAGAAGCGTGTGCGTAGTTTAGCTGCAACAAGGTAATGATCCGAGTCGATGTTGTGCCCTCGGATCGTGCATTTAAAACATTAGAAGCGTGTCTTGCTTACGTCGCTTGATGTTTTTTTCGAGCCCCGACGAAGTAGATCAGCCTCTTTCCGGGACCGGATGTTTCGTTGTGCAAACTGAATTTTCCGACTATGGGACCAAAAATTCCCTTCTTGCCCACCCTGGTGTTGAAGTCGCCAAGCAGGATTTTTATGTCGGGGCGGGGGCAGCACTCACAGGAACGTTCCAGGCGCTCATAGAAGGAATTTTTGGTCACATCGTCCTTTTCTTCCGTTGGGGCTTGAGCGAGATGTTAAAAAATCCCGTTTTGATGCGAATTATTGCGAGACGCTCTTTCACCGGAGTGAACGACAGTACTTAACGACGAGGTCTCTCTCCCACAACAAATCCAACACCGAATATGTGCTCCTTTACGAGGAGGGACAAACGACAACGGATAACCAGATATCCCATTTGTTTCGTGAACAGATGTTCGGAAACTACGCAGAGGATACTTCAACGGAGCCCTAAAGTGGTTTGCTGGTTGAATCGTATACAACTGAATCGACCTGGCAACTCCAAAGTGAAAAGAGATCAGGGACTTTCCCACTAAGAGTGCTCATTAATTACAAACTTAATATCTCCTCTTTTTTTAATTGAAACTCCTTGTTTCTGAAAGGAAAAGCAATACAAAGTACTATGTGTAATGATAAATTAGTCTCACAAATGTTATGTGGTTAAGGGGTCCCGGTGCTCTATAGCTCGAAAATTTGGGGTATTTTTAGGAATTGTTTTTTAAAGTGAAACAATTAAAAACGATATTTAAATTTTTAGACATTTTATTTAACTTCTTTTACACACAAAAATGGGAGAAAATTGTTTTTAATTTTAATAATTAATAAATGGGTTGACCCTGCCGAAAAATTGGACCTGGACGGTGTTGTCCGTTACATACATACAACCCGGGCTAATAAAAGTGTGTTAATTATTCTATTTGTATCTTAATTTTTGTTATAATTTTGTTCTGAGGTAGTTGACTATGACTGATCGTTCGATTTGCTATTACTTCATTATAGGTCTCTTTATCATTAAAATTTATTTTCTACTTTTTCGTTCGATTAGCAAAAAAGCGTGTTTTTTAGTTTTTTTAAACTAATTTTTATTTTCTACTTTTTAGTTCGATTAGCAAAAAAACGTGTTTTTTAGTTTCTTTAAACTATTTTTTTTTATTATGAATGAAAATTATTGTTATCATTGCAGTCAGTGAATAAATGATTCGATATATTCGTGTTATATTTAATTCCTTTCTTATCGACTGTGAGTCTAAAGCTATGCAGTTATCGGCCGTGATAAAGAAGTAATCGGGATGAAGTTATAATTTCGTGGAGGGAGCCTGAGAAACTGATTTACAAGAATAAATAAAGATTTTTCATTTTACAACCAAATTCACCTTACTTTTTGCCCACAGTAAAAAAAAGAAAATATTAATCCTGGCAATCCTAGTAAGGATAATGGAAAACTTTTATCAAATTATTGCCTTGTCATCGGTCCTTGATAGGTGTGCAAAATTTCAAGTCGATCAGATTTTTAGAAGCCAGTGAAAATTAAGCTCAAAGATTCCGTTACATACATACAACCCGTCGTAATAAAAGTGTGTTAAAAAGCATTCGCTGTTGTTGGGATGAATCACAATCGAGCGATTCGTAAATACGTACATACATACGTCACCATACGATGTAATTCAACATTAATGAGGTGTGGTGAGATTATCGCTTAACGCCTGTTGCTTCATTCGGTTGACAGCGAACAAACACACAAACAGCTTTTTTTGGAAAAAGAGCTGCTTTTGTTTAAACAATTTTGGTTAAATAACAAATAAATCAATTATTTTTTTGATGCAGGACGAAAGTAAATATTTCAAAGTTAAACTTCAAGAAAGTTTCATTTTATTTGGTTGATTCGTTTATGATTTATGGTCGTGAAAACAAAAAATTTATGTTTTTTTGCCACATTTTGACCGATTGCCACGCCACCTTTATATATTTCTTCACATTATATTGATATAAACCTTCCTCTTCAATCAATCTATCTTTAAAAAAAACCGCATCGAAATCCGTTGCGTAGTTTTAAAGATTTAAGCATTCAAGGGGACATAGGGACAGAAAAAGCGAGTTTGTTTTATAATATGTAGTGATTTCAATTGAGTTTTTATGTGTACATTTATCTTGTGTCTATATATAAATTGTTAAGAAATTCATATTGAAAATGAACGGTTTGAGGTGATATATTTGGTGGAAGATTACTATACTACGAATATTACTATAACTGTCATGTTAGCTTCGAAATTACAACGCATGCGCATTGAAGTCACCTACAACCAATCGGTTTTCACCTCTGATGAGCGCACCTATATCAGGGTGATATCCTGCCGGGCAGCAGATGACAGGGGGTATACAGACGTTAAATATTTCGCGCTCGGAATCGCCTTCCGGACAGCTATACCTTGATATTCTAAGGTGCTGTCCCTGCGGTTGATACCTTCACCGATGAGACGATACTGCACTGTGTGGTGGACTATAAACGCTAGGCCACCACCATTGTCTCGCTCGCGATCGTGTCTGTGCACGTTATAGCCATCCCTGGGTATCAGAGAGGACCTAGCGTGCAGCTTGGTTTCCTGGACCGCAGCTATTTTGATACTGTGTCGGCTTATGAAGTTAACTATCTCGTCGACCTTGCTCGTGAGTCCATTGCAGTTGAATTGTAGAAGCTAGAAGTCATTCCGGTAACGTAGAACCGGCTGCCATGGGAATGGTAGTCATTCACTGTTGTGGGAGGAGTGACATATGTACTAATTTGTTGTTTATTACTACATAAATTGTCAATTTTTATGCTTATTAAGGTATTTACTATTGTTCAACACTTCTGTTGTTTCTTCTTTTTGTGTATTAAAAAAATTGTAATCTTACAAATTAAAAAAATAAAATTGATATTTGAAATAATAAAAATGTTTAGTCCACTTTCATACAGCAAACGTATAATATTGAAAATTTATTTTTATAAATGCTAAACAAAGAATATAATAGTGGGTACGTTTACGGTGCGCTTGCTCAGGGCTTGGGCGAAGTCAAATCGACACAGCACTTGCTTCGTATCGTTTATTAACACCATCAGAGCTCCCAAAAATGATGGGCAGAAGTTACTGAATTATTGTCTATGACCTAGCCCGGTACAATTTTTGTAATTGAAATAAACATATCTTTGGATGTTAGTTATTCATGTTCACGTATTGGACCCAAAAATCTTCCGCAGAATATTTCTCTCAAGCACTCCAAGGGATGCTTCATCGGATATTGTCATCGTCCAAGCTTCTGCGCAATACGGTAGGACGGGGGCTTTATAAAGTATAAGTTGTGTTCGACGGGAGATGATTTTACTACTCAATTGCAAGTAGCAGTTGTTAGGAAGAAATATTCTACGTTGTCGGTGTTAATGCTGGTTCCTAGATGAACTGAGTTTCTTACAACCTCGAAATCATGACTGTCAATAGTGACGTGGTTACCGATACGCTATTGGGCCGACTGTTTGTTTGATAACACGAGATAATTCTTTTTGTTGTCGTTCTCCATCAAACCCATCCATTTCGCTTCTTTATACAGTTTAGAAAAGGCAGAAATAACAACGCGGTTGTTAAGGAAGAAGATGCCAATATCGTCATATCGCATATGCCATATCCCTGAGCGATTAAGTTCTGCGGTTCACACGATTTTTCCAGTACCAGGTTAAGAAAGGCACTCGACAACGAGTCACCCTGCCTGAAACCTCATTTGGTGTTCTGACGGCGCTACTGGTATTGAGCGGGGATACAAAATTCAGACCTCCTTTTCTACTGTCGAAGGCTGCTTTATAACCGACAAAGAGATAGTATGTGTCGATTCTCCTTTCATGGGTATTTTCCAAGACTTTGCATATTAAGAATATCTTGGCAATTGTTGAATCCGGTTCTAGCCCTACACTTATAAGGTCCAATCAGTTGGTTGATGATGGGCTCGCCTTTCACACATTACCCTCGCTAAAATCTTATACACGGTATTTAGAAAACTAATCCCGTTTCTTATAACAACCGTATGCAGTTTGGACTCGGCTCAATACTGAAGGTCCTTACATCTGTTTAAAAACATCGCTAACTACATACTTATATACTGTATGGCCTCGCTTCATGCGGTGGATACGTTCTACAGAAATGCGCATATAGAAACTTTGCATTAAAAAATACTTTACTTCCCTTGAAAAAGTAAGGTTGTATTCTGTAATTCTCTAAAAGCGCATCAAACCAAAACAACGAGTAAAAATTAACTTAAAACAGCATAAAAAAATTAACAGAAATTAAAGGAAATTGGCTGCTTAAAAAAATACTTCGCATGCCTGAAAGGAATTCATATAATAGCTTAAAATAAACTGATATACAAACATAATTAATTTAATTTCATTGAAAAGTAATATAGTTTTATATTTTTTAATCATTATCACAATCTGTTAATGTTTGCACAGTTTGTAAAGTGGTTCCAAATAACCTTCACCATCAGAAAAGACTGCCAATAGATATTTGCGGTAAAGGCGATGTATTAATAGATGAGCGAACGCAAAATAGTGCGAGCTTTCAGCGTTCCACGATTTTTAGAGACCGTCTATACTCGGGTTTCCTAGACAAGCTCATATTTATGTATGTTTGTCCAAGAAATTTTTGTATAAAATATTGTACTAGCCGCACAACTTCCAAATTTCATAAAAATAATCCGCATAAAACTAGACTTTACAGTATACAGTGTACAATATAATAGTGCGATAATTGTCAAGATCCCTTGTCTTATGGATTGGACAGAACACAATTAAATTCCTTCGTTCGACCATATTTTGCATAGGAGCTGATGTATGCACCTTACCAGCTCCTCGACGCCATATTTAATTTGCTCATGTGGGTCCGTGTATTTTGTTGTTCTTTAGCCGCGCTATCGCTTTTCTCACCTCGTCATGGTCGGGTAGCGGAACGACAGTTCCATCGTCAACGATTGGGGTATCGGGATCTTCACATTCTCTGTGATATGCGCAGCTCTCACTATTTTACAGGTCCGAGAAGTGTTCCCTCCGTAATTTAAGTATGTTCTGGATGTCAGTCACCAGATTGCCGTTTTTGACTTTACAGGAAAACAGCCCGGTCTTAAAACCTTCTGTAAGCCGCCGCACTTTCTGGTAGAATTCTCGGGCTTTAGTCCTGTTGGGCAGCATTTCGAGCTATCCGCAGTAACGTATTTCGGCCTCTCGTTTCTTCTTTCTGATAATACGTCTCCCCTTCATTCTGAGCTCCCGATAGCGATCCCACATGATAGTTGGGCAGTACTATCTGAAAGCAGGGGTGATGTGATTGCAGCTTGTCGATTTCGAACATTCCTTGCGTAGGTGCAGATATACGTTTTTTGCTGCACAGAAGCGTGTGCGTAGTTTAGCTGCAACAAGGTAATGATCCGAGTCGATGTTGTGCCCTCGGATCGTGCATTTAAAACATTAGAAGCGTGTCTTGCTTACGTCGCTTGATGTTTTTTTCGAGCCTCGACGAAGTAGATCAGCCTCTTTCCGGGACCGGATGTTTCGTTGTGCAAACTGAATTTTCCGACTATGGGACCAAAAATTCCCTTCTTGCCCACCCTGGTGTTGAAGTCGCCAAGCAGGATTTTTATGTCGGGGCGGGGGCAGCGCTCACAGGAACGTTCCAGGCGCTCATTGAAGGAATTTTTGGTCACATCGTCCTTTTCTTCCGTTGGGGCTTGAGCGAGATGTTAAAAAATCGCGTTTTGATGCGAATTATTGCGAGACGCTCTTTCACCGGAGTGAACGACAGTACTTAACGACGAGGTCTCTCTCCCACAACAAATCCAACACCGAATATGTGCTCCTTTACGAGGAGGGACAAACGACAACGGATAACCAGATATCCCATTTGTTTCGTGAACAGATGTTCGGAAACTACGCAGAGGATACTTCAACGGAGCCCTAAAGTGGTTTGCTGGTTGAATCGTATACAACTGAATCGACCTGGCAACTCAAAGTGAAAAGAGATCAGGGACTTTCCCACTAAGAGTGCTCATTAATTACAAACTTAATATCTCCTCTTTTTTTAATTGAAACTCCTTGTTTCTGAAAGGAAAAGCAATACAAAGTACTATGTGTAATGATAAATTAGTCTCACAAATGTTATGTGGTTAAGGGGTCCCGGTGCTCTATAGCTCGAAAATTTGGGGTATTTTTAGGAATTGTTTTTTAAAGTGAAACAATTAAAAACGATATTTAAATTTTTTAGACATTTTGTTTAACTTCTTTTACACACAAAAATGGGAGAAAATTGTTTTTAATTTTAATAATTAATAAATGGGTTGACCATGCCGAAAAATTGGACCTGGACGGTGTTGTCCGTTACATACATACAACCCGGGCTAATAAAAGTGTGTTAATTATTCTATTTGTATCTTAATTTTTGTTATAATTTTGTTCTGAGGTAGTTGACTATGACTGATCGTTCGATTTGCTATTACTTCATTATAGGTCTCTTTATCATTAAAATTTATTTTCTACTTTTTCGTTCGATTAGCAAAAAAGCGTGTTTTTTAGTTTTTTTAAACTAATTTTTATTTTCTACTTTTTAGTTCGATTAGCAAAAAAACGTGTTTTTTAGTTTCTTTAAACTATTTTTTTTTATTATGAATGAAAATTATTGTTATCATTGCAGTCAGTGAATAAATGATTCGATATATTCGTGTTATATTTAATTCCTTTCTTATCGACTGTGAGTCTAAAGCTATGCAGTTATCGGCCGTGATAAAGAAGTAATCGGGATGAAGAACTTATTTCGTGGAGGGAGCCTGAGAAACTGATTTACAAGAATAAATAAAGATTTTTCATTTTACAACCAAATTCACCTTACTTTTTGCCCACAGTAAAAAAAAGAAAATATTAATCCTGGCAATCCTAGTAAGGATAATGGAAAACGTTTATCAAATTATTGCCTTGTCATCGGTCCTTGATAGGTGTGCAAAATTTCAAGTCGATCAGATTTTTAGAAGCCAGTGAAAATTAAGCTCAAAGATTCCGTTACATACATACATACATACAACCCGTCCTAATAAAAGTGTGTTAAAAAGCATTCGCTGTTGTTGGGATGAATCACAATCGAGCGATTCGTAAATACGTACATACATACGTCACCATACGATGTAATTCAACATTAATGAGGTGTGGTGAGATTATCGCTTAACGCCTGTTGCTTCATTCGGTTGACAGCGAACAAACACACAAACAGCTTTTTTTGGAAAAAGAGCTGCTTTTGTTTAAACAATTTTGGTTAAATAACAAATAAATCAATTATTTTTTTGATGCAGGACGAAAGTAAATATTTCAAAGTTAAACTTCAAGAAAGTTTCATTTTATTTGGTTGATTCGTTTATGATTTATGGTCGTGAAAACAAAAAATTTATGTTTTTTTGCCACATTTTGACCGATTGCCACGCCACCTTTATATATTTCTTCACATTATATTGATATAAACCTTCCTCTTCAATCAATCTATCTTTAAAAAAAACCGCATCGAAATCCGTTCCGTAGTTTTAAAGATTTAAGCATTCAAGGGGACATAGGGACAGAAAAAGCGAGTTTGTTTTATAATATGTAGTGATTTCAATTGAGTTTTTATGTGTACATTTATCTTGTGTCTATATATAAATTGTTAAGAAATTCATATTGAAAATGAACGGTTTGAGTTGATATATTTGGTGGAAGATTACTATACTACGAATATTACTATAACTGTCATGTTAGCTTCGAAATTACAACGCATGCGCATTGAAGTCACCTACAACCAATCGGTTTTCACCTCTGATGAGCGCACCTATATCAGGGTGATATCCTGCCGAGCAGCAGATGACAGGGGGTATACAGACGTTAAATATTTCGCGCTCGGAATCGCCTTCCGGACAGCTATACCTTGATATTCTAAGGTGCTGTCCCTGCGGTTGATACCTTCACCGATGAGACGATACTGCACTGTGTGGTGGACTATAAACGCTAGGCCACCACCATTGTCTCGCTCGCGATCGTGTCTGTGCACGTTATAGCCATCCCTGGGTATCAGAGAGGACCTAGCGTGCAGCTTGGTTTCCTGGACCGCAGCTATTTTGATACTGTGTCGGCTTATGAAGTTAACTATCTCGTCGACCTTGCTCGTGAGTCCATTGCAGTTGAATTGTAGAAGCTAGAAGTCATTCCGGTAACGTAGAACCGGCTGCCATGGGAATGGTAGTCATTCACTGTTGTGGGAGGAGTGACATATGTACTAATTTGTTGTTTATTACTACATAAATTGTCAATTTTTATGCTTATTAAGGTATTTACTATTGTTCAACACTTCTGTTGTTTCTTCTTTTTGTGTATTAAAAAAATTGTAATCTTACAAATTAAAAAAATAAAATTGATATTTGAAATAATAAAAATGTTTAGTCCACTTTCATACAGCAAACGTATAATATTGAAAATTTATTTTTATAAATGCTAAACAAAGAATATAATAGTGGGTACGTTTACGGTGCGCTTGCTCAGGGCTTGGGCGAAGTCAAATCGACACAGCACTTGCTTCGTATCGTTTATTAACACCATTAGAGCTCCCAAAAATGATGGGCAGAAGTTACTGAATTATTGTCTATGACCTAGCCCGGTACAATTTTTGTAATTGAAATAAACATATCTTTGGATGTTAGTTATTCATGTTCACGTATTGGACCCAAAAATCTTCCGCAGAATATTTCTCTCAACAACTCCAAGGGATGCTTCATCGGATATTGTCATCGTCCAAGCTTCTGCGCAATACGGTAGGACGGGGGCTTTATAAAGTATAAGTTGTGTTCGACGGGAGATGATTTTACTACTCAATTGCAAGTAGCAGTTGTTAGGAAGAAATATTCTACGTTGTCGGTGTTAATGCTGGTTCCTAGATGAACTGAGTTTCTTACAACCTCGAAATCATGACTGTCAATAGTGACGTGGTTACCGATACGCCATTGGGCCGACTGTTTGTTTGATAACACGAGATAATTCTTTTTGTTGTCGTTCTCCACCAAACCCATCCATTTCGCTTCTTTATACAGTTTAGAAAAGGCAGAAATAACAACGCGGTTGTTAAGGAAGAAGATGCCAATATCGTCATATCGCATATGCCATATCCCTGAGCGATTAAGTTCTGCGGTTCACACGATTTTTCCAGTACCAGGTTAAGAAAGGCACTCGACAACGAGTCACCCTGCCTGAAACCGCATTTGGTGTTCTGACGGCGCTACTGGTATTGAGCGGGGATACAAAATTCAGACCTCCTTTTCTACTGTCGAAGGCTGCTTTATAACCGACAAAGAGATAGTCTGTGTCGATTCTCCTTTCATGGGTATTTTCCAAGACTTTGCATATTAAGAATATCTTGGCAATTGTTGAATCCAGTTCTAGCCCTACACTTATAAGGTCCAATCAGTTGGTTGATGATGGGCTCGCCTTTCACACATTACCCTCGCTAATTTACCACGGTATTTAGAAAACTAATCCCGTTTCTTATAACAACCGTATGCAGTTTGGACTCGGCTCAATACTGAAGGTCCTTACATCTGTTTAAAAACATCGCTAACTACATACTTATATACTGTATGGCCTCGCTTCATGCGGTGGATACGTTCTACAGAAATGCGCATATAGAAACTTTGCATTAAAAAATACTTTACTTCCCTTGAAAAAGTAAGGTTGTATTCTGTAATTCTCTAAAAGCGCATCAAACCAAAACAACGAGTAAAAATTAACTTAAAACAGCATAAAAAAATTAACAGAAATTAAAGGAAATTGGCTGCTTAAAAAAATACTTCGCATGCCTGAAAGGAATTCATATAATAGCTTAAAATAAACTGATATACAAACATAATTAATTTAATTTCTTTGAAAAGTAATATAGTTTTATATTTTTTAATCATTATCACAATCTGTTAATGTTTGCACAGTTTGTAAAGTGGTTCCAAATAACCTTCACCATCAGAAAAGACTGTCAATAGATATTTGCGGTAAAGGCGATGTATTAATAGATGAGCGAACGCAAAATAGTGCGAGCTTTCAGCGTTCCACGATTTTTAGAGACCGTCTATACTCGGGTTTCCTAGACAAGCTCATATTTATGTATGTTTGTCCAAGAAATTTTTGTATAAAATATTGTACTAGCCGCACAACTTCCAAATTTCATAAAAATAATCCGCATAAAACTAGACTTTACAGTATACAGTGTACAATATAATAGTGCGATAATTGTCAAGATCCCTCGTCTTATGGATTGGACAGAACACAATTAAATTCCAATCGGCAGGCATGCTTTCATTCGACCATATTTTGCATAGGAGCTGATGTATGCACCTTACCAGCTCCTCGACGCCATATTTAATTTGCTCATGTGGGTCCGTGTATTTTGTTGTTCTTTAGCCGCGCTATCGCTTTTCTCACCTCGTCATGGTCGGGTAGCGGAACGACAGTTCCATCGTCAACGATTGGGGTATCGGGATCTTCACATTCTCTGTGATATGCGCAGCTCTCACTATTTTACAGGTCCGAGAAGTGTTCCCTCCGTAATTTAAGTATGTTCTGGATGTCAGTCACCAGATTGCCGTTTTTGACTTTACAGGAAAACAGCCCGGTCTTAAAACCTTCTGTAAGCCGCCGCACTTTCTGGTAGAATTCTCGGGCTTTAGTCCTGTTGGGCAGCATTTCGAGCTATCCGCAGTAACGTATTTCGGCCTCTCGTTTCTTCTTTCTGATAATACGTCTCCCCTTCATTCTGAGCTCCCGATAGCGATCCCACATGATAGTTGGGCAGTACTATCTGAAAGCAGGGGTGATGTGATTGCAGCTTGTCGATTTCGAACATTCTTTGCGTAGGTGCAGATGTACGTTTTTTGCTGCACAGAAGCGTGTGCGTAGTTTAGCTGCAACAAGGTAATGATCCGAGTCGATGTTGTGCCCTCGGATCGTGCATTTAAAACATTAGAAGCGTGTCTTGCTTACGTCGCTTGATGTTTTTTTCGAGCCCCGACGAAGTAGATCAGCCTCTTTCCGGGACCGGATGTTTCGTTGTGCAAACTGAATTTTCCGACTATGGGACCAAAAATTCCCTTCTTGCCCACCCTGGTGTTGAAGTCGCCAAGCAGGATTTTTATGTCGGGGCGGGGGCAGCGCTCACAGGAACGTTCCAGGCGCTCATAGAAGGAATTTTTGGTCACATCGTCCTTTTCTTCCGTTGGGGCTTGAGCGAGATGTTAAAAAATCGCGTTTTGATGCGAATTATTGCGAGACGCTCTTTCACCGGAGTGAACGACAGTACTTAACGACGAGGTCTCTCTCCCACAACAAATCCAACACCGAATATGTGCTCCTTTACGAGGAGGGACAAACGACAACGGATAACCAGATATCCCATTTGTTTCGTGAACAGATGTTCGGAAACTACGCAGAGGATACTTCAACGGAGCCCTAAAGTGGTTTGCTGGTTGAATCGTATACAACAGAATCGACCTGGCAACTCCAAAGTGAAAAGAGATCAGGGACTTTCCCACTAAGAGTGCTCATTAATTACAAACTTAATATCTCCTCTTTTTTTAATTGAAACTCCTTGTTTCTGAAAGGAAAAGCAATACAAAGTACTATGTGTAATGATAAATTAGTCTCACAAATGTTATGTGGTTAAGGGGTCCCGGTGCTCTATAGCTCGAAAATTTGGGGTATTTTTAGGAATTGTTTTTTAAAGTGAAACAATTAAAAACGATATTTAAATTTTTTAGACATTTTATTTAACTTCTTTTACACACAAAAATGGGAGAAAATTGTTTTTAATTTTAATATATTAATTAATGGGTTGACCCTGCCGAAAAATTGGACCTGGACGGTGTTGTCCATTTTGGCCCTTCTATTTATCTGAAACACAAAAATCCCCAAAAATATTAATAAGTATGATTGTACTAGAATAAAAAAAAAGTTTACCAAATGGCGCAGTTTTAAATTTGACACTCTGAAAACCTGGTTTTTTCAGTTTTTTAATAAAAAAAATACGAACGATAATATGATTCTAGTACAGGCGATAGCCATTGATGTTGTGAAGAACATATTAAAATTTGAGACGATAATGAATAGTTTTTTTTTTTGACAACACCATCCCGAAGGAAGTAGTTTCGAGATAAATGGATTTAAAGTCTTCTCTCTCTGTCTTCCAAAAATAACAATTTTATACTTTTTTGTTTCTTCCTTTGAAAATAGGTGCAGATGCAGATGGACACAGTCATAGCAGTTGCAGCAGCTCAGATAATCATGACCACGACGGCAAGTTGTTTTTACTGAAAGGAGCGCAATATGTGTATACAACCGAGGCGGCGATAAATGATTCCAACAGCCAACACCGGCACCAGCACCACGAAATCAGCTATAATGATGATGGAAATGGCAATTTCGAGCGCGAATTGAAAATCTTGCGGCAAGCATCATTGAAGCTAATACAAAATAACAACAAAGATAATTAAATTATTTGTTCTTGGTTTTTAATATTTAATTTGTATACTACTTATTATATTATACTAGCAACCCGCCCGGCTTTGCGCGGGTATAAAATATATACCCTATGTCACTCACTGAAAAAATGATTAAAATCGATCCAGTAATTTTGGTTTATTCATTACTGCCCGTGGCCCGCACGCGTTAAAGTTGGAGTAACACAATTCCCCTTTCTTTACAGCATGAAGATTTCCTGCTATCTTTGGAATATCTAAATTCATACCCTACACTTTTACATATTTACTTTTTGCATTTCTGCATATGTATTTATTTCATTTTTACAACAATTAATATATTACAGAATGTCTTTATATACAACGTTCATAGCTTTCTTGTCATTAGACAATACAAACATGTTTTCTCTAGAGGTTACTCTTGAAAGAGCGACATACAGTTGGCCATGTGAAAAACGGTCAACGCTCAAATCTAAGCCTGCAACGTTGAAGGTTTGACCCTTAGATTTATTAATGGTCATTGCAAAAGATGCCTTTACCGGAAATTGTAAGCGTCTAAATTGGAATGGTAGATCCGATGGTATCAGAGGGATTCGGGGAATCAATACATCTTCTCCGGTACCACATTCTGTGAGTATTGTGCACTCTATTATGAAAGTTTTCAGTGATTTTACCAGCAAACGCGTGCCATTGCATTTATGTGGATTTAGGTTTCTTAATAAAATAACAGGACAACCTATTTTCAGCTCCATTTTTTGAGGACGGAGTTCAGACGGGTTCAAAGAATTTAGGGATTCTGTAGGAAAATGAACAGCTTCTTCCAAATCTATATTTTCGTCGGCGCATCAATCTTTGAAATAATCAAGTTATTTACTTTATCTACTTGTTCGTTAGTTGGTGACAGAATAGCTCTTTCTTTAAACCAAGATATAGTCTTATAACTTATGTTATCAATGTCAGGATAGACATTGTTGACTAACTCTTGGATGTTGTCTATCAAAACACAAAGGTTTTCTAGGTTAATCCTTCCCTCACTTTGTGTTAATTCTCCATTGCCAACTTTTAGCAGCTTCTCTGGAAAAAGCTTGTTCTCACGTGAATATGACGAAACCCTCATATTAGTTGTAAGCTCTAATTTATTGACATGCGACCAAAGGTGGGATCTTTTTAGCGAAGCATTTATTTCGTCAGCACGTGTTCCCCGAGTCACAACTGGTAGGATTTGACGGAAATCTCCTGAGAACAGAATTGTACATCCACCCATAGGTGAATTTTTATTGCGCAAATCGCGCATTGTCCTATCCAGTGCTTCCACAGACGTCTTGTTTGACATGGTAGCTTCGTCCCAGACTATTAATGAGCAGTCACGCATCAATTCTCCTGTATTGCTCTGTTTAGAATCACTACAGATGCTGTTATCATCATCGGTGGCGATTTTCAGCGGTAGCTTGAATGTAGAGTATGCGGTTCGGTCTCCTTCCAAAAGAGTAGCGGCAATGCCGGATGACGCAACAGCTAACGCAATTTTTCCGGTAGATCTCACTTTTTTTAAAAGCAGATTGATTAAAAATGTTTTTCCTGTGCCTCCTGGGGCATCAAGAAAAAATAATTTCCCTTCATTGTTATCAATTGTTGATAGTAATGCGGTGAATACTTTTTTCTGATCGATGTTTAATCGTGGCTCATCTTGAGCTATATTTTGTAACAGTCTCGTTTGATCGTATGATGTTTCTCTTGTGTATTCGGCACTGTTAGTTAAATCAGAGTTAGTAGTATAAGCTGGCATCGGCAGCCCAAAATCCTTGATCGTTTTACCCGAAAGTAATTACACTATTTTGTTTAATTCAAATAATTATTCGTCAAATATGTTTTGGTCATTTTGTACATCAACAGAGTTTAACTCTTGCCGTCGCCGAATCAGAATATCACTGGCCATTTTTTCTTGAAATTTATTCCATAGACTAACAGAATCAGTTACTTGGCAAAACACTACTATGACGGCAAATAAATATCTTAATAATGTAGCTGAACTACAAACAGCTGCTTCTGATAATGTATTTTCCTAGTGAGAATCGTCTTCCAAGGGCCCCATAGCTTTGCATGCTGCTTGATAAGTATTGTAAACAACACCTTGTAAAGTGCTTAGGTGAGCAAAGGATGTCGGGCCTTTTACAATATGCAGTAACATTCTCAGATATAAAAAATAGTTTAAAAAAACTAAAAAACACGCTTTTATTGCTAATCGAACTAAAAAGTAGAAAATAAATTTTAATGACAAAGGGACCTATAATGAAGTAATAGCAAATCGAACGATCAGTCATAGTCAACTACCTCAGAACAGAATTATAACAAAAATTAAGATACAAATAGAGTAATTCAAATTCGAGTTAAAAGCGTGGGATGCTTGATATAGTAAATATTACAATCATTCTCTTGGCAACTACCTGTGTACAGAGGGTTATGAAAGTGAAGCAAAATGCATCCCACGCTTTTAACTCTAATTTGAATTACTCTATTTGTATCTTAATTTTTGTTATAATTCTGTTCTGAGGTAGTTGACTATGACTGATCGTTCGATTTGCTATTACTTCATTATAGGTCCCTTTGTCATTAAAACTTATTTTCTACTTTTTAGTTCGATTAGCAAAAAAGCGTGTTTTTTAGTTTTTTTTAACTATTTTTTTATTTTTAGTATATGTAGGTGTTTACGAGTAATATACTATTACACAACCGCACACTAAATACTAACCTCAATGGTGGTGTGGAAACTAAAAATTCCCAATTTTTGTTTAAAAAAATACCCAATTCATGTTTCTACCGGTGTGGGAATATTGGCAAATGTTATAAAAAATGCACATTTTTCAGCGCTCTCACGAGAAAAAGAGTTTCCCATCTAGTCATCTATGTTGTGTGTTCCGAGTCGATCAGATTTTTAGAAGCCAGTGAAAATTAAGCTCAAAGATTCCGTTACATACATACAACCCGGGCTAATAAAAGTGTGTTAATTATTCTATTTGTATCTTAATTTTTGTTATAATTTTGTTCTGAGGTAGTTGACTATGACTGATCGTTCGATTTGCTATTACTTCATTATAGGTCTCTTTATCATTAAAATTTATTTTCTACTTTTTCGTTCGATTAGCAAAAAAGCGTGTTTTTTAGTTTTTTTAAACTAATTTTTATTTTCTACTTTTTAGTTCGATTAGCAAAAAAACGTGTTTTTTAGTTTCTTTAAACTATTTTTTTTTATTATGAATGAAAATTATTGTTATCATTGCAGTCAGTGAATAAATGATTCGATATATTCGTGTTATATTTAATTCCTTTCTTATCGACTGTGAGTCTAAAGCTATGCAGTTATCGGCCGTGATAAAGAAGTAATCGGGATGAAGAACTTATTTCGTGGAGGGAGCCTGAGAAACTGATTTACAAGAATAAATAAAGATTTTTCATTTTACAACCAAATTCACCTTACTTTTTGCCCACAGTAAAAAAAAGAAAATATTAATCCTGGCAATCCTAGTAAGGATTATGGAAAACTTTTATCAAATTATTGCATTGTCATCGGTCCTTGATAGGTGTGCAAAATTTCAAGTCGATCAGATTTTTAGAAGCCAGTGAAAATTAAGCTCAAAGATTCCGTTACATACATACATACATACAACCCGTCCTAATAAAAGTGTGTTAAAAAGCATTCGCTGTTGTTGGGATGAATCACAATCGAGCGATTCGTAAATACGTACATACATACGTCACCATACGATGTAATTCAACATTAATGAGGTGTGGTGAGATTATCGCTTAACGCCTGTTGCTTCATTCGGTTGACAGCGAACAAACACACAAACAGCTTTTTTTGGAAAAAGAGCTGCTTTTGTTTAAACAATTTTGGTTAAATAACAAATAAATCAATTATTTTTTTGATGCAGGACGAAAGTAAATATTTCAAAGTTAAACTTCAAGAAAGTTTCATTTTATTTGGTTGATTCGTTTATGATTTATGGTCGTGAAAACAAAAAATTTATGTTTTTTTGCCACATTTTGACCGATTGCCACGCCACCTTTATATATTTCTTCACATTATATTGATATAAACCTTCCTCTTCAATCAATCTATCTTTAAAAAAAACCGCATCGAAATCCGTTCCGTAGTTTTAAAGATTTAAGCATTCAAGGGGACATAGGGACAGAAAAAGCGAGTTTGTTTTATAATATGTAGTGATTTCAATTGAGTTTTTATGTGTACATTTATCTTGTGTCTATATATAAATTGTTAAGAAATTCATATTGAAAATTAACGGTTTGAGGTGATAAATTTGGTGGAAGATTACTATACTACGAATATTACTATAACTGTCATGTTAGCTTCGAAATTACAACGCATGCGCATTGAAGTCACCTACAACCAATCGGTTTTCACCTCTGATGAGCGCACCTATATCAGGGTGATATCCTGCCGGGCAGCAGATGACAGGGGGTATATAGACGTTAAATATTTCGAGCTCGGAATCGCCTTCCGGACAGCTATACCTTGATATTCTAAGGTGCTGTCCCTGCGGTTGATACCTTCACCGATGAGACGATACTGCACTGTGTGGTGGACTATAAACGCTAGGCCACCACCATTGTCTCGCTCGCGATCGTGTCTGTGCACGTTATAGCCATCCCTGGGTATCAGAGAGGACCTAGCGTGCAGCTTGGTTTCCTGGACCGCAGCTATTTTGATACTGTGTCGGCTTATGAAGTCAACTATCTCGTCGACCTTGCTCGTGAGTCCATTGCAGTTGAATTGTAGAAGCTAGAAGTCATTCCGGTAACGTAGAACCGGCTGCCATGGGAATGGTAGTCATTCACTGTTGTGGGAGGAGTGACATATGTACTAATTTGTTGTTTATTACTACATAAATTGTCAATTTTTATGCTTATTAAGGTATTTACTATTGTTCAACACTTCTGTTGTTTCTTCTTTTTGTGTATTAAAAAAATTGTAATCTTACAAATTAAAAAAATAAAATTGATATTTGAAATAATAAAAATGTTTAGTCCACTTTCATACAGCAAACGTATAATATTGAAAATTTATTTTTATAAATGCTAAACAAAGAATATAATAGTGGGTACGTTTACGGTGCGCTTGCTCAGGGCTTGGGCGAAGTCAAATCGACACAGCACTTGCTTCGTATCGTTTATTAACACCATTAGAGCTCCCAAAAATGATGGGCAGAAGTTACTGAATTATTGTCTATGACCTAGCCCGGTACAATTTTTGTAATTGAAATAAACATATCTTTGGATGTTAGTTATTCATGTTCACGTATTGGACCCAAAAATCTTCCGCAGAATATTTCTCTCAAGCACTCCAAGGGATGCTTCATCGGATATTGTCATCGTCCAAGCTTCTGCGCAATACGGTAGGACGGGGGCTTTATAAAGTATAAGTTTTGTTCGACGGGAGATGATTTTACTACTCAATTGCAAGTAGCAGTTGTTAGGAAGAAATATTCTACGTTGTCGGTGTTAATGCTGGTTCCTAGATGAACTGAGTTTCTTACAACCTCGAAATCATGACTGTCAATAGTGGCGTGGTTACCGATACGCCATTGGGCCGACTGTTTGTTTGATAACACGAGATAATTCTTTTTGTTGTCGTTCTCCACCAAACCCATCCATTTCGCTTCTTTATACAGTTTAGAAAAGGCAGAAATAACAACGCGGTTGTTAAGGAAGAAGATGTCAATATCGTCATATCGCATATGCCATATCCCTGAGCGATTAAGTTCTGCGGTTCACACGATTTTTCCAGTACCAGGTTAAGAAAGGCACTCGACAACGAGTCACCCTGCCTGAAACCTCGTGTGGTGTTCTGACGGCGCTACTGGTATTGAGCGGGGATACAAAATTCAGACCTCCTTTTCTACTGTCGAAGGCTGCTTTATAACCGACAAAGAGATAGTATGTGTCGATTCTCCTTTCATGGGTATTTTCCAAGACTTTGCATATTAAGAATATCTTGGCAATTGTTGAATCCGGTTCTAGCCCTACACTTATAAGGTCCAATCAGTTGGTTGATGATGGGCTCGCCTTTCACACATTACCCTCGCTAAAACCTTATACACGGTATTTAGAAAACTAATCCCGTTTCTTATAACAACCATATGCAGTTTGGACTCGGCTCAATACTGAAGGTCCTTACATCTGTTTAAAAACATCAAGATGCACACCATAAATTGGAGGAGGCACACTCAACATGGGGTGTAAGCGCTAACTACATACTTATATACTGTATGGCCTCGCTTCATGCGGTGGATACGTTCTACAGAAATGCGCATATAGAAACTTTGCATTAAAAAATACTTTACTTCCCTTGAAAAAGTAAGGTTGTATTCTGTAATTCTCTAAAAGCGCATCAAACCAAAACAACGAGTAAAAATTAACTTAAAACAGCATAAAAAAATTAACAGAAATTAAAAGAAATTGGCTGCTTAAAAAAATACTTCGCATGCCTGAAAGGAATTCATATAATAGCTTAAAATAAACTGATATACAAACATAATTAATTTAATTTCATTGAAAAGTAATATAGTTTTATATTTTTTAATCATTATCACAATCTGTTAATGTTTGCACAGTTTGTAAAGTGGTTCCAAATAACCTTCACCATCAGAAAAGACTGTCAATAGATATTTGCGGTAAAGGCGATGTATTAATAGATGAGCGAACGCAAAATAGTGCGAGCTTTCAGCGTTCCACGATTTTTAGAGACCGTCTATACTCGGGTTTCCTAGACAAGCTCATATTTATGTATGTTTGTCCAAGAAATTTTTGTATAAAATATTGTACTAGCCGCACAACTTCCAAATTTCATAAAAATAATCCGCATAAAACTAGACTTTACAGTATACAGTGTACAATATAATAGTGCGATAATTGTCAAGATCCCTTGTCTTATGGATTGGACAGAACACAATTAAATTCCAATCGGCAGGCATGCTTTCATTCGACCATATTTTGCATAGGAGCTGATGTATGCACCTTACCAGCTCCTCGACGCCATATTTAATTTGCTCATGTGGGTCCGTGTATTTTGTTGTTCTTTAGCCGCGCTTTCGCTTTTCTCACCTCGTCATGGTCGGGTAGCGGAACGACAGTTCCATCGTCAACGATTGGGGTATCGGGATCTTCACATTCTCTGTGATATGCGCAGCTCTCACTATTTTACAGGTCCGAGAAGTGTTCCCTCCGTAATTTAAGTATGTTCTGGATGTCAGTCACCAGATTGCCGTTTTTGACTTTACAGGAAAACAGCCCGGTCTTAAAACCTTCTGTAAGCCGCCGCACTTTCTGGTAGAATTCTCGGGCTTTAGTACTGTTGGGCAGCATTTCGAGCTATCCGCAGTAACGTATTTCGGCCTCTCGTTTCTTCTTTCTGATAATACGTCTCCCCTTCATTCTGAGCTCCCGATAGCGATCCCACATGATAGTTGGGCAGTACTATCTGAAAGCAGGGGTGATGTGATTGCAGCTTGTCGATTTCGAACATTCCTTGCGTAGGTGCAGATATACGTTTTTTGCTGCACAGAAGCGTGTGCGTAGTTTAGCTGCAACAAGGTAATGATCCGAGTCGATGTTGTGCCCTCGGATCGTGCATTTAAAACATTAGAAGCGTGTCTTGCTTACGTCGCTTGATGTTTTTTTCGAGCCCCGACGAAGTAGATCAGCCTCTTTCCGGGACCGGATGTTTCGTTGTGCAAACTGAATTTTCCGACTATGGGACCAAAAATTCCCTTCTTGCCCACCCTGGTGTTGAAGTCGCCAAGCAGGATTTTTATGTCGGGGCGGGGGCAGCGCTCACAGGAACGTTCCAGGCGCTCATAGAAGGAATTTTTGGTCACATCGTCCTTTTCTTCCGTTGGGGCTTGAGCGAGATGTTAAAAAATCGCGTTTTGATGCGAATTATTGCGAGACGCTCTTTCACCGGAGTGAACGACAGTACTTAACGACGAGGTCTCTCTCCCACAACAAATCCAACACCGAATATGTGCTCCTTTACGAGGAGGGACAAACGACAACGGATAACCAGATATCCCATTTGTTTCGTGAACAGATGTTCGGAAACTACGCAGAGGATACTTCAACGGAGCCCTAAAGTGGTTTGCTGGTTGAATCGTATACAACAGAATCGACCTGGCAACTCCAAAGTGAAAAGAGATCAGGGACTTTCCCACTAAGAGTGCTCATTAATTACAAACTTAATATCTCCTCTTTTTTTAATTGAAACTCCTTGTTTCTGAAAGGAAAAGCAATACAAAGTACTATGTGTAATGATAAATTAGTCTCACAAATGTTATGTGCTTAAGGGGTCCCGGTGCTCTATAGCTCGAAAATTTGGGGTATTTTTAGGAATTGTTTTTTAAAGTGAAACAATTAAAAACGATATTTAAATTTTTTAGACATTTTATTTAACTTCTTTTACACACAAAAATGAGAGAAAATTGTTTTTAATTTTAATAATTAATAAATGGGTTGACCCTGCCGAAAAATTGGACCTGGACGGTGTTGTCCATTTTGGCCCTTCTATTTATCTGAAACACAAAAATCCCCAAAAATATTAATAAGTATGATTGTACTAGAATAAAAAAAAAGTTTACCAAATGGCGCAGTTTTAAATTTGACACTCTGAAAACCTGGTTTTTTCAGTTTTTTAATAAAAAAAAATACGAACGATAATATGATTCTAGTACAGGCGATAGCCATTGATGTTGTGAAGAACATATTAAAATTTGAGACGATAATGAATAGTTTTTTTTTTGACAACACCATCCCGAAGGAAGTAGTTTCGAGATAAATGGATTTAAAGTCTTCTCTCTCTGTCTTCCAAAAATAACAATTTTATACTTTTTTGTTCTTCCTTTGAAAATAGGTGCAGATGCAGATGGACACAGTCATAGCAGTTGCAGCAGCTCAGATAATCATGACCACGACGGCAAGTTGTTTTTACTGAAAGGAGCGCAATATGTGTATACAACCGAGGCGGCGATAAATGATTCCAACAGCCAACACCGGCACCAGCACCACGAAATCAGCTATAATGATGATGGAAATGGCAATTTCGAGCGCGAATTGAAAATCTTGCGGCAAGCATCATTGAAGCTAATACAAAATAACAACAAAGATAGTTAAATTATTTGTTCTTGGTTTTTAATATTTAATTTGTATACTACTTATTATATTATACTAGCAACCCGCCCGGCTTTGCGCGGGTATAAAATATATACCCTATGTCACTCACTGAAAAAATGATTAAAATCGATCCAGTAATTTTGGCTTATTCATTACTGCCCGTGGCCCGCACGCGTTAAAGTTGGAGTAACACAATTCCCCTTTCTTTACAGCATGAAGATTTCCTGCTATCTTTGGAATATCTAAATTCATACCCTACACTTTTACATATTTACTTTTTGCATTTCTACATATGTATTTATTTCATTTTTACAACAATTAATATATTACAGAATGTCTTTATATACAACGTTCATAGCTTTCTTGTCATTAGACAATACAAACATGTTTTCTCTAGAGGTTACTCTTGAAAGAGCGACATACAGTTGGCCATGTGAAAAACGGTCAACGCTCAAATCTAAGCCTCCAACGTTGAAGGTTTGACCCTTAGATTTATTAATGGTCATTGCAAAAGATGCCTTTACCGGAAATTGTAAGCGTCTAAATTGGAATGGTAGATCCGATGGTATCAGAGGGATTCGGGGAATCAATACATCTTCTCCGGTACCACATTCTGTGAGTATTGTGCACTCTATTATGAAAGTTTTCAGTGATTTTACCAGCAAACGCGTGCCATTGCATTTATGTGGATTTAGGTTTCTTAATAAAATAACAGGACAACCTATTTTCAGCTCCATTTTTTGAGGACGGAGTTCAGACGGGTTCAAAGAATTTAGGGATTCTGTAGGAAAATGAACAGCTTCTTCCAAATCGAGAACAGTATCGACCGAGTAGTATATTTTCGTCGGCGCATCAATCTTTGAAATAATCAAGTTATTTACTTTATCTACTTGTTCGTTAGTTGGTGACAGAATAGCTCTTTCTTTAAACCAAGATATAGTCTTATAACTTATGTTATCAATGTCAGGATAGACATTGTTGACTAACTCTTGGATGTTGTCTATCAAAACATAAAGGTTTTCTAGGTTAATCCTTCCCTCACTTTGTGTTAATTCTCCATTGCCAACTTTTAGCAGCTTCTCTGGAAAAAGCTTGTTCTCACGTGAATATGACGAAACCCTCATATTAGTTGTAAGCTCTAATTTATTGACATGCGACCAAAGGTGGGATCTTTTTAGCGAAGCATTTATTTCGTCAGCACGTGTTCCCCGAGTCACAACTGGTAGGATTTGACGGAAATCTCCTGAGAACAGAATTGTACATCCACCCATAGGTGAATTTTTATTGCGCAAATCGCGCATTGTCCTATCCAGTGCTTCCACAGACGTCTTGTTTGACATGGTAGCTTCGTCCCAGACTATTAATGAGCAGTCACGCATCAATTCTCCTGTATTGCTCTGTTTAGAATCACTACAGATGCTGTTATCATCATCGGTGGCGATTTTCAGCGGTAGCTTGAATGTACAGTATGCGGTTCGGTCTCCTTCCAAAAGAGTAGCGGCAATGCCGGATGACGCAACAGCTAACGCAATTTTTCCGGTAGATCTCACTTTTTTTAAAAGCAGATTGATTAAAAATGTTTTTCCTGTGCCTCCTGGGGCATCAAGGAAAAATAATTTCCCTTCATTGTTATCAATTGTTGATAGTAATGCAGTGAATACTTTTTTCTGATCGATGTTTAATCGTGGCTCATCTTGAGCTATATTTTGTAACAGTCTCGTTTGATCGTATGATGTTTCTCTTGTGTATTCGGCACTGTTAGTTAAATCAGAGTTAGTAGTATAAGCTGGCATCGGCAGCCCAAAATCCTTGATCGTTTTACCCGAAAGTAATTACACTATTTTGTTTAATTCAAATAATTCCTCGTCAAATATGTTTTGGTCATTTTGTACATCAACAGAGTTTAACTCTTGCCGTCGCCGAATCAGAATATCACTGGCCATTTTTTCTTGAAATTTATTCCATAGACTAACAGAATCAGTTACTTGGCAAAACACTACTATGACGGCAAATAAATATCTTAATAATGTAGCTGAACTACAAACAGCTGCTTCTGATAATGTATTTTCCTAGTGAGAATCGTCTTCCAAGGGCCCCATAGCTTTGCATGCTGCTTGATAAGTATTGTAAACAACACCTTGTAAAGTGCTTAGGTGAGCAAAGGATGTCGGGCCTTTTACAATATGCAGTAACATTCTCAGATATAAAAAATAGTTTAAAAAAACTAAAAAACACGCTTTTATTGCTAATCGAACTAAAAAGTAGAAAATAAATTTTAATGACAAAGGGACCTATAATGAAGTAATAGCAAATCGAACGATCAGTCATAGTCAACTACCTCAGAACAGAATTATAACAAAAATTAAGATACAAATAGAGTAATTCAAATTCGAGTTAAAAGCGTGGGATGCTTGATATAGTAAATATTACAATCATTCTCTTGGCAACTACCTGTGTACAGAGGGTTATGAAAGTGAAGCAAAATGCATCCCACGCTTTTAACTCTAATTTGAATTACTCTATTTGTATCTTAATTTTTGTTATAATTCTGTTCTGAGGTAGTTGACTATGACTGATCGTTCGATTTGCTATTACTTCATTATAGGTCCCTTTGTCATTAAAACTTATTTTCTACTTTTTAGTTCGATTAGCAAAAAAGCGTGTTTTTTAGTTTTTTTTAACTATTTTTTTATTTTTAGTATATGTAGGTGTTTACGAGTAATATACTATTACACAACCGCACACTAAATACTAACCTCAATGGTGGTGTGGAAACTAAAAATTCCCAATTTTTGTTTAAAAAAATACCCAATTCATGTTTCTACCGGTGTGGGAATATTGGCAAATGTTATAAAAAATGCACATTTTTCAGCGCTCTCACGAGAAAAAGAGTTTCCCATCTAGTCATCTATGTTGTGTGTTCCGAGTCGATCAGATTTTTAGAAGCCAGTGAAAATTAAGCTCAAAGATTCCGTTACATACATACAACCCGGGCTAATAAAAGTGTGTTAATTATTCTATTTGTATCTTAATTTTTGTTATAATTTTGTTCTGAGGTAGTTGACTATGACTGATCGTTCGATTTGCTATTACTTCATTATAGGTCTCTTTATCATTAAAATTTATTTTCTACTTTTTCGTTCGATTAGCAAAAAAGCGTGTTTTTTAGTTTTTTTAAACTAATTTTTATTTTCTACTTTTTAGTTCGATTAGCAAAAAAACGTGTTTTTTAGTTTCTTTAAACTATTTTTTTTTATTATGAATGAAAATTATTGTTATCATTGCAGTCAGTGAATAAATGATTCGATATATTCGTGTTATATTTAATTCCTTTCTTATCGACTGTGAGTCTAAAGCTATGCAGTTATCGGCCGTGATAAAGAAGTAATCGGGATGAAGAACTTATTTCGTGGAGGGAGCCTGAGAAACTGATTTACAAGAATAAATAAAGATTTTTCATTTTACAACCAAATTCACCTTACTTTTTGCCCACAGTAAAAAAAAGAAAATATTAATCCTGGCAATCCTAGTAAGGATTATGGAAAACTTTTATCAAATTATTGCATTGTCATCGGTCCTTGATAGGTGTGCAAAATTTCAAGTCGATCAGATTTTTAGAAGCCAGTGAAAATTAAGCTCAAAGATTCCGTTACATACATACATACATACAACTCGTCCTAATAAAAGTGTGTTAAAAAGCATTCGCTGTTGTTGGGATGAATCACAATCGAGCGATTCGTAAATACGTACATACATACGTCACCATACGATGTAATTCAACATTAATGAGGTGTGGTGAGATTATCGCTTAACGCCTGTTGCTTCATTCGGTTGACAGCGAACAAACACACAAACAGCTTTTTTTGGAAAAAGAGCTGCTTTTGTTTAAACAATTTTGGTTAAATAACAAATAAATCAATTATTTTTTTGATGCAGGACGAAAGTAAATATTTCAAAGTTAAACTTCAAGAAAGTTTCATTTTATTTGGTTGATTCGTTTATGATTTATGGTCGTGAAAACAAAAAATTTATGTTTTTTTGCCACATTTTGACCGATTGCCACGCCACCTTTATATATTTCTTCACATTATATTGATATAAACCTTCCTCTTCAATCAATCTATCTTTAAAAAAAACCGCATCGAAATCCGTTGCGTAGTTTTAAAGATTTAAGCATTCAAGGGGACATAGGGACAGAAAAAGCGAGTTTGTTTTATAATATGTAGTGATTTCAATTGAGTTTTTATGTGTACATTTATCTTGTGTCTATATATAAATTGTTAAGAAATTCATATTGAAAATGAACGGTTTGAGGTGATAAATTTGGTGGAAGATTACTATACTACGAATATTACTATAACTGTCATGTTAGCTTCGAAATTACAACGCATGCGCATTGAAGTCACCTACAACCAATCGGTTTTCACCTCTGATGAGCGCACCTATATCAGGGTGATATCCTGCCGGGCAGCAGATGACAGGGGGTATATAGACGTTAAATATTTCGAGCTCGGAATCGCCTTCCGGACAGCTATACCTTGATATTCTAAGGTGCTGTCCCTGCGGTTGATACCTTCACCGATGAGACGATACTGCACTGTGTGGTGGACTATAAACGCTAGGCCACCACCATTGTCTCGCTCGCGATCGTGTCTGTGCACGTTATAGCCATCCCTGGGTATCAGAGAGGACCTAGCGTGCAGCTTGGTTTCCTGGACCGCAGCTATTTTGATACTGTGTCGGCTTATGAAGTCAACTATCTCGTCGACCTTGCTCGTGAGTCCATTGCAGTTGAATTGTAGAAGCTAGAAGTCATTCCGGTAACGTAGAACCGGCTGCCATGGGAATGGTAGTCATTCACTGTTGTGGGAGGAGTGACATATGTACTAATTTGTTGTTTATTACTACATAAATTGTCAATTTTTATGCTTATTAAGGTACTTACTATTGTTCAACACTTCTGTTGTTTCTTCTTTTTGTGTATTAAAAAAATTGTAATCTTACAAATTAAAAAAATAAAATTGATATTTGAAATAATAAAAATGTTTAGTCCACTTTCATACAGCAAACGTATAATATTGAAAATTTATTTTTATAAATGCTAAACAAAGAATATAATAGTGGGTACGTTTACGGTGCGCTTGCTCAGGGCTTGGGCGAAGTCAAATCGACACAGCACTTGCTTCGTATCGTTTATTAACACCATTAGAGCTCCCAAAAATGATGGGCAGAAGTTACTGAATTATTGTCTATGACCTAGCCCGGTACAATTTTTGTAATTGAAATAAACATATCTTTGGATGTTAGTTATTCATGTTCACGTATTGGACCCAAAAATCTTCCGCAGAATATTTCTCTCAAGCACTCCAAGGGATGCTTCATCGGATATTGTCATCGTCCAAGCTTCTGCGCAATACGGTAGGACGGGGGCTTTATAAAGTATAAGTTTTGTTCGACGGGAGATGATTTTACTACTCAATTGCAAGTAGCAGTTGTTAGGAAGAAATATTCTACGTTGTCGGTGTTAATGCTGGTTCCTAGATGAACTGAGTTTCTTACAACCTCGAAATCATGACTGTCAATAGTGGCGTGGTTACCGATACGCCATTGGGCCGACTGTTTGTTTGATAACACGAGATAATTCTTTTTGTTGTCGTTCTCCACCAAACCCATCCATTTCGCTTCTTTATACAGTTTAGAAAAGGCAGAAATAACAACGCGGTTGTTAAGGAAGAAGATGTCAATATCGTCATATCGCATATGCCATATCCCTGAGCGATTAAGTTCTGCGGTTCACACGATTTTTCCAGTACCAGGTTAAGAAAGGCACTCGACAACGAGTCACCCTGCCTGAAACCTCGTGTGGTGTTCTGACGGCGCTACTGGTATTGAGCGGGGATACAAAATTCAGACCTCCTTTTCTACTGTCGAAGGCTGCTTTATAACCGACAAAGAGATAGTATGTGTCGATTCTCCTTTTATGGGTATTTTCCAAGACTTTGCATATTAAGAATATCTTGGCAATTGTTGAATCCGGTTCTAGCCCTACACTTATAAGGTCCAATCAGTTGGTTGATGATGGGCTCGCCTTTCACACATTACCCTCGCTAAAATCTTATACACGGTATTTAGAAAACTAATCCCGTTTCTTATAACAACCATATGCAGTTTGGACTCGGCTCAATACTGAAGGTCCTTACATCTGTTTAAAAACATCAAGATGCACACCATAAATTGGAGGAGGCACACTCAACATGGGGTGTAAGCGCTAACTACATACTTATATACTGTATGGCCTCGCTTCATGCGGTGGATACGTTCTACAGAAATGCGCATATAGAAACTTTGCATTAAAAAATACTTTACTTCCCTTGAAAAAGTAAGGTTGTATTCTGTAATTCTCTAAAAGCGCATCAAACCAAAACAACGAGTAAAAATTAACTTAAAACAGCATAAAAAAATTAACAGAAATTAAAAGAAATTGGCTGCTTAAAAAAATACTTCGCATGCCTGAAAGGAATTCATATAATAGCTTAAAATAAACTGATATACAAACATAATTAATTTAATTTCATTGAAAAGTAATATAGTTTCATATTTTTTAATCATTATCACAATCTGTTAATGTTTGCACAGTTTGTAAAGTGGTTCCAAATAACCTTCACCATCAGAAAAGACTGTCAATAGATATTTGCGGTAAAGGCGATGTATTAATAGATGAGCGAACGCAAAATAGTGCGAGCTTTCAGCGTTCCACGATTTTTAGAGACCGTCTATACTCGGGTTTCCTAGACAAGCTCATATTTATGTATGTTTGTCCAAGAAATTTTTGTATAAAATATTGTACTAGCCGCACAACTTCCAAATTTCATAAAAATAATCCGCATAAAACTAGACTTTACAGTATACAGTGTACAATATAATAGTGCGATAATTGTCAAGATCCCTTGTCTTATGGATTGGACAGAACACAATTAAATTCCAATCGGCAGGAATGCTTTCATTCGACCATATTTTGCATAGGAGCTGATGTATGCACCTTACCAGCTCCTCGACGCCATATTTAATTTGCTCATGTGGGTCCGTGTATTTTGTTGTTCTTTAGCCGCGCTTTCGCTTTTCTCACCTCGTCATGGTCGGGTAGCGGAACGACAGTTCCATCGTCAACGATTGGGGTATCGGGATCTTCACATTCTCTGTGATATGCGCAGCTCTCACTATTTTACAGGTCCGAGAAGTGTTCCCTCCGTAATTTAAGTATGTTCTGGATGTCAGTCACCAGATTGCCGTTTTTGACTTTACAGGAAAACAGCCCGGTCTTAAAACCTTCTGTAAGCCGCCGCACTTTCTGGTAGAATTCTCGGGCTTTAGTCCTGTTGGGCAGCATTTCGAGCTATCCGCAGTAACGTATTTCGGCCTCTCGTTTCTTCTTTCTGATAATACGTCTCCCCTGCATTCTGAGCTCCCGATAGCGATCCCACATGATAGTTGGGCAGTACTATCTGAAAGCAGGGGTGATGTGATTGCAGCTTGTCGATTTCGAACATTCCTTGCGTAGGTGCAGATATACGTTTTTTGCTGCACAGAAGCGTGTGCGTAGTTTAGCTGCAACAAGGTAATGATCCGAGTCGATGTTGTGCCCTCGGATCGTGCATTTAAAACATTAGAAGCGTGTCTTGCTTACGTCGCTTGATGTTTTTTTCGAGCCCCGACGAAGTAGATCAGCCTCTTTCCGGGACCGGATGTTTCGTTGTACCAACTGAATTTTCCGACTATGGGACCAAAAATTCCCTTCTTGCCCACCCTGGTGTTGAAGTCGCCAAGCAGGATTTTTATGTCGGGGCGGGGGCAGCACTCACAGGAACGTTCCAGGCGCTCATAGAAGGAATTTTTGGTCACATCGTCCTTTCTTCCGTTGGGGCTTGAGCGAGATGTTAAAAAATCGCGTTTTGATGCGAATTATTGCGAGACGCTCTTTCACCGGAGTGAACGACAGTACTTAACGACGAGGTCTCTCTCCCACAACAAATCCAACACCGAATATGTGCTCGAGGAGGGACAAACGACAACGGATAACCAGATATCCCATTTGTTTCGTGAACAGATGTTCGGAAACTACGCAGAGGATACTTCAACGGAACCCTAAAGTGGTTTGCTGGTTGAATCGTATACAACAGAATCGACCTGGCAACTCCAAAGTGAAAAGAGATCAGGGACTTTCCCACTAAGAGTGCTCATTAATTACAAACTTAATATCTCCTCTTTTTTTAATTGAAACTCCTTGTTTCTGAAAGGAAAAGCAATACAAAGTACTATGTGTAATGATAAATTAGTCTCACAAATGTTATGTGGTTAAGGGGTCCCGGTGCTCTATAGCTCGAAAATTTGGGGTATTTTTAGGAATTGTTTTTTAAAGTGAAACAATTAAAAACGATATTTAAATTTTTTAGACATTTTATTTAACTTCTTTTACACACGAAAATGAGAGAAAATTGTTTTTAATTTTAATAATTAATAAATGGGTTGACCCTGCCGAAAAATTGGACCTGGACGGTGTTGTCCATTTTGGCCCTTCTATTTATCTGAAACACAAAAATCCCCAAAAATATTAATAAGTATGATTGTACTAGAATAAAAAAAAAGTTTACCAAATGGCGCAGTTTTAAATTTGACACTCTGAAAACCTGGTTTTTTCAGTTTTTTAATAAAAAAAAATACGAACGATAATATGATTCTAGTACAGGCGATAGCCATTGATGTTGTGAAGAACATATTAAAATTTGAGACGATAATGAATAGTTTTTTTTTTTGACAACACCATCCCGAAGGAAGTAGTTTCGAGATAAATGGATTTAAAGTCTTCTCTCTCTGTCTTCCAAAAATAACAATTTTATACTTTTTTGTTCTTCCTTTGAAAATAGGTGCAGATGCAGATGGACACAGTCATAGCAGTTGCAGCAGCTCAGATAATCATGACCACGACGGCAAGTTGTTTTTACTGAAAGGAGCGCAATATGTGTATACAACCGAGGCGGCGATAAATGATTCCAACAGCCAACACCGGCACCAGCACCACGAAATCAGCTATAATGATGATGGAAATGGCAATTTCGAGCGCGAATTGAAAATCTTGCGGCAAGCATCATTGAAGCTAATACAAAATAACAACAAAGATAGTTAAATTATTTGTTCTTGGTTTTTAATATTTAATTTGTATACTACTTATTATATTATACTAGCAACCCGCCCGGCTTTGCGCGGGTATAAAATATATACCCTATGTCACTCACTGAAAAAATGATTAAAATCGATCCAGTAATTTTGGCTTATTCATTACTGCCCGTGGCCCGCACGCGTTAAAGTTGGAGTAACACAATTCCCCTTTCTTTACAGCATGAAGATTTCCTGCTATCTTTGGAATATCTAAATTCATACCCTACACTTTTACATATTTACTTTTTGCATTTCTACATATGTATTTATTTCATTTTTACAACAATTAATATATTACAGAATGTCTTTATATACAACGTTCATAGCTTTCTTGTCATTAGACAATACAAACATGTTTTCTCTAGAGGTTACTCTTGAAAGAGCGACATACAGTTGGCCATGTGAAAAACGGTCAACGCTCAAATCTAAGCCTGCAACGTTGAAGGTTTGACCCTTAGATTTATTAATGGTCATTGCAAAAGATGCCTTTACCGGAAATTGTAAGCGTCTAAATTGGAATGGTAGATCCGATGGTATCAGAGGGATTCGGGGAATCAATACATCTTCTCCGGTACCACATTCTGTGAGTATTGTGCACTCTATTATGAAAGTTTTCAGTGATTTTACCAGCAAACGCGTGCCATTGCATTTATGTGGATTTAGGTTTCTTAATAAAATAACAGGACAACCTATTTTCAGCTCCATTTTTTGAGGACGGAGTTCAGACGGGTTCAAAGAATTTAGGGATTCTGTAGGAAAATGAACAGCTTCTTCCAAATCTATATTTTCGTCGGCGCATCAATCTTTGAAATAATCAAGTTATTTACTTTATCTACTTGTTCGTTAGTTGGTGACAGAATAGCTCTTTCTTTAAACCAAGATATAGTCTTATAACTTATGTTATCAATGTCAGGATAGACATTGTTGACTAACTCTTGGATGTTGTCTATCAAAACACAAAGGTTTTCTAGGTTAATCCTTCCCTCACTTTGTGTTAATTCTCCATTGCCAACTTTTAGCAGCTTCTCTGGAAAAAGCTTGTTCTCACGTGAATATGACGAAACCCTCATATTAGTTGTAAGCTCTAATTTATTGACATGCGACCAAAGGTGGGATCTTTTTAGCGAAGCATTTATTTCGTCAGCACGTGTTCCCCGAGTCACAACTGGTAGGATTTGACGGAAATCTCCTGAGAACAGAATTGTACATCCACCCATAGGTGAATTTTTATTGCGCAAATCGCGCATTGTCCTATCCAGTGCTTCCACAGACGTCTTGTTTGACATGGTAGCTTCGTCCCAGACTATTAATGAGCAGTCACGCATCAATTCTCCTGTATTGCTCTGTTTAGAATCACTACAGATGCTGTTATCATCATCGGTGGCGATTTTCAGCGGTAGCTTGAATGTAGAGTATGCGGTTCGGTCTCCTTCCAAAAGAGTAGCGGCAATGCCGGATGACGCAACAGCTAACGCAATTTTTCCGGTAGATCTCACTTTTTTTAAAAGCAGATTGATTAAAAATGTTTTTCCTGTGCCTCCTGGGGCATCAAGGAAAAATAATTTCCCTTCATTGTTATCAATTGTTGATAGTAATGCAGTGAATACTTTTTTCTGATCGATGTTTAATCGTGGCTCATCTTGAGCTATATTTTGTAACAGTCTCGTTTGATCGTATGATGTTTCTCTTGTGTATTCGGCACTGTTAGTTAAATCAGAGTTAGTAGTATAAGCTGGCATCGGCAGCCCAAAATCCTTGATCGTTTTACCCGAAAGTAATTACACTATTTTGTTTAATTCAAATAATTCTTCGTCAAATATGTTTTGGTCATTTTGTACATCAACAGAGTTTAACTCTTGCCGTCGCCGAATCAGAATATCACTGGCCATTTTTTCTTGAAATTTATTCCATAGACTAACAGAATCAGTTACTTGGCAAAACACTACTATGACGGCAAATAAATATCTTAATAATGTAGCTGAACTACAAACAGCTGCTTCTGATAATGTATTTTCCTAGTGAGAATCGTCTTCCAAGGGCCCCATAGCTTTGCATGCTGCTTGATAAGTATTGTAAACAACACCTTGTAAAGTGCTTAGGTGAGCAAAGGATGTCGGGCCTTTTACAATATGCAGTAACATTCTCAGATATAAAAAATAGTTTAAAAAAACTAAAAAACACGCTTTTATTGCTAATCGAACTAAAAAGTAGAAAATAAGTTTTAATGACAAAGGGACCTATAATGAAGTAATAGCAAATCGAACGATCAGTCATAGTCAACTACCTCAGAACAGAATTATAACAAAAATTAAGATACAAATAGAGTAATTCAAATTCGAGTTAAAAGCGTGGGATGCTTGATATAGTAAATATTACAATCATTCTCTTGGCAACTACCTGTGTACAGAGGGTTATGAAAGTGAAGCAAAATGCATCCCACGCTTTTAACTCTAATTTGAATTACTCTATTTGTATCTTAATTTTTGTTATAATTCTGTTCTGAGGTAGTTGACTATGACTGATCGTTCGATTTGCTATTACTTCATTATAGGTCCCTTTGTCATTAAAACTTATTTTCTACTTTTTAGTTCGATTAGCAAAAAAGCGTGTTTTTTAGTTTTTTTTAACTATTTTTTTATTTTTAGTATATGTAGGTGTTTACGAGTAATATACTATTACACAACCGCACACTAAATACTAACCTCAATGGTGGTGTGGAAACTAAAAATTTCCAATTTTTGTTTAAAAAAATACCCAATTCATGTTTCTACCGGTGTGGGAATATTGGCAAATGTTATAAAAAATGCACATTTTTCAGCGCTCTCACGAGAAAAAGAGTTTCCCATCTAGTCATCTATGTTGTGTGTTCCGAGTCGATCAGATTTTTAGAAGCCAGTGAAAATTAAGCTCAAAGATTCCGTTACATACATACAACCCGGGCTAATAAAAGTGTGTTAATTATTCTATTTGTATCTTAATTTTTGTTATAATTTTGTTCTGAGGTAGTTGACTATGACTGATCGTTCGATTTGCTATTACTTCATTATAGGTCTCTTTATCATTAAAATTTATTTTCTACTTTTTCGTTCGATTAGCAAAAAAGCGTGTTTTTTAGTTTTTTTAAACTATTTTTTATTTTCTACTTTTTAGTTCGATTAGCAAAAAAACGTGTTTTTTAGTTTCTTTAAACTATTTTTTTTTATTATGAATGAAAATTATTGTTATCATTGCAGCCAGTGAATAAATGATTCGATATATTCGTGTTATATTTAATTCCTTTCTTATCGACTGTGAGTCTAAAGCTATGCAGTTATCGGCCGTGATAAAGAAGTAATCGGGATGAAGAACTTATTTCGTGGAGGGAGCCTGAGAAACTGATTTACAAGAATAAATAAAGATTTTTCATTTTACAACCAAATTCACCTTACTTTTTGCCCACAGTAAAAAAAAGAAAATATTAATCCTGGCAATCCTAGTAAGGATTATGGAAAACTTTTATCAAATTATTGCATTGTCATCGGTCCTTGATAGGTGTGCAAAATTTCAAGTCGATCAGATTTTTAGAAGCCAGTGAAAATTAAGCTCAAAGATTCCGTTACATACATACATACATACAACCCGTCCTAATAAAAGTGTGTTAAAAAGCATTCGCTGTTGTTGGGATGAATCACAATCGAGCGATTCGTAAATACGTACATACATACGTCACCATACGATGTAATTCAACATTAATGAGGTGTGGTGAGATTATCGCTTAACGCCTGTTGCTTCATTCGGTTGACAGCGAACAAACACACAAACAGCTTTTTTTGGAAAAAGAGCTGCTTTTGTTTAAACAATTTTGGTTAAATAACAAATAAATCAATTATTTTTTTGATGCAGGACGAAAGTAAATATTTCAAAGTTAAACTTCAAGAAAGTTTCATTTTATTTGGTTGATTCGTTTATGATTTATGGTCGTGAAAACAAAAAATTTATGTTTTTTTGCCACATTTTGACCGATTGCCACGCCACCTTTATATATTTCTTCACATTATATTGATATAAACCTTCCTCTTCAATCAATCTATCTTTAAAAAAAACCGCATCGAAATCCGTTGCGTAGTTTTAAAGATTTAAGCATTCAAGGGGACATAGGGACAGAAAAAGCGAGTTTATTTTATAATATATAGTGATTTCAATTGAGTTTTTATGTGTACATTTATCTTGTGTCTATATATAAATTGTTAAGAAATTCATATTGAAAATTAACGGTTTGAGGTGATAAATTTGGTGGAAGATTACTATACTACGAATATTACTATAACTGTCATGTTAGCTTCGAAATTACAACGCATGCGCATTGAAGTCACCTACAACCAATCGGTTTTCACCTCTGATGAGCGCACCTATATCAGGGTGATATCCTGCCGGGCAGCAGATGACAGGGGGTATATAGACGTTAAATATTTCGAGCTCGGAATCGCCTTCCGGACAGCTATACCTTGATATTCTAAGGTGCTGTCCCTGCGGTTGATACCTTCACCGATGAGACGATACTGCACTGTGTGGTGGACTATAAACGCTAGGCCACCACCATTGTCTCGCTCGCGATCGTGTCTGTGCACGTTATAGCCATCCCTGGGTATCAGAGAGGACCTAGCGTGCAGCTTGGTTTCCTGGACCGCAGCTATTTTGATACTGTGTCGGCTTATGAAGTCAACTATCTCGTCGACCTTGCTCGTGAGTCCATTGCAGTTGAATTGTAGAAGCTAGAAGTCATTCCGGTAACGTAGAACCGGCTGCCATGGGAATGGTAGTCATTCACTGTTGTGGGAGGAGTGACATATGTACTAATTTGTTGTTTATTACTACATAAATTGTCAATTTTTATGCTTATTAAGGTATTTACTATTGTTCAACACTTCTGTTGTTTCTTCTTTTTGTGTATTAAAAAAATTGTAATCTTACAAATTAAAAAAATAAAATTGATATTTGAAATAATAAAAATGTTTAGTCCACTTTCATACAGCAAACGTATAATATTGAAAATTTATTTTTATAAATGCTAAACAAAGAATATAATAGTGGGTACGTTTACGGTGCGCTTGCTCAGGGCTTGGGCGAAGTCAAATCGACACAGCACTTGCTTCGTATCGTTTATTAACACCATTAGAGCTCCCAAAAATGATGGGCAGAAGTTACTGAATTATTGTCTATGACCTAGCCCGGTACAATTTTTGTAATTGAAATAAACATATCTTTGGATGTTAGTTATTCATGTTCACGTATTGGACCCAAAAATCTTCCGCAGAATATTTCTCTCAAGCACTCCAAGGGATGCTTCATCGGATATTGTCATCGTCCAAGCTTCTGCGCAATACGGTAGGACGGGGGCTTTATAAAGTATAAGTTTTGTTCGACGGGAGATGATTTTACTACTCAATTGCAAGTAGCAGTTGTTAGGAAGAAATATTCTACGTTGTCGGTGTTAATGCTGGTTCCTAGATGAACTGAGTTTCTTACAACCTCGAAATCATGACTGTCAATAGTGGCGTGGTTACCGATACGCCATTGGGCCGACTGTTTGTTTGATAACACGAGATAATTCTTTTTGTTGTCGTTCTCCACCAAACCCATCCATTTCGCTTCTTTATACAGTTTAGAAAAGGCAGAAATAACAACGCGGTTGTTAAGGAAGAAGATGTCAATATCGTCATATCGCATATGCCATATCCCTGAGCGATTAAGTTCTGCGGTTCACACGATTTTTCCAGTACCAGGTTAAGAAAGGCACTCGACAACGAGTCACCCTGCCTGAAACCTCGTGTGGTGTTCTGACGGCGCTACTGGTATTGAGCGGGGATACAAAATTCAGACCTCCTTTTCTACTGTCGAAGGCTGCTTTATAACCGACAAAGAGATAGTATGTGTCGATTCTCCTTTCATGGGTATTTTCCAAGACTTTGCATATTAAGAATATCTTGGCAATTGTTGAATCCGGTTCTAGCCCTACACTTATAAGGTCCAATCAGTTGGTTGATGATGGGCTCGCCTTTCACACATTACCCTCGCTAAAATCTTATACACGGTATTTAGAAAACTAATCCCGTTTCTTATAACAACCATATGCAGTTTGGACTCGGCTCAATACTGAAGGTCCTTACATCTGTTTAAAAACATCAAGATGCACACCATAAATTGGAGGAGGCACACTCAACATGGGGTGTAAGCGCTAACTACATACTTATATACTGTATGGCCTCGCTTCATGCGGTGGATACGTTCTACAGAAATGCGCATATAGAAACTTTGCATTAAAAAATACTTTACTTCCCTTGAAAAAGTAAGGTTGTATTCTGTAATTCTCTAAAAGCGCATCAAACCAAAACAACGAGTAAAAATTAACTTAAAACAGCATAAAAAAAATTAACAGAAATTAAAAGAAATTGGCTGCTTAAAAAAATACTTCGCATGCCTGAAAGGAATTCATATAATAGCTTAAAATAAACTGATATACAAACATAATTAATTTAATTTCATTGAAAAGTAATATAGTTTTATATTTTTTAATCATTATCACAATCTGTTAATGTTTGCACAGTTTGTAAAGTGGTTCCAAATAACCTTCACCATCAGAAAAGACTGTCAATAGATATTTGCGGTAAAGGCGATGTATTAATAGATGAGCGAACGCAAAATAGTGCGAGCTTTCAGCGTTCCACGATTTTTAGAGACCGTCTATACTCGGGTTTCCTAGACAAGCTCATATTTATGTATGTTTGTCCAAGAAATTTTTGTATAATATAAAATATTGTACTAGCCGCACAACTTCCAAATTTCATAAAAATAATCCGCATAAAACTAGACTTTACAGTATACAGTGTACAATATAATAGTGCGATAATTGTCAAGATCCCTTGTCTTATGGATTGGACAGAACACAATTAAATTCCAATCGGCAGGAATGCTTTCATTCGACCATATTTTGCATAGGAGCTAATGTATGCACCTTACCAGCTCCTCGACGCCATATTTAATTTGCTCATGTGGGTCCGTGTATTTTGTTGTTCTTTAGCCGCGCTTTCGCTTTTCTCACCTCGTCATGGTCGGGTAGCGGAACGACAGTTCCATCGTCAACGATTGGGGTATCGGGATCTTCACATTCTCTGTGATATGCGCAGCTCTCACTATTTTACAGGTCCGAGAAGTGTTCCCTCCGTAATTTAAGTATGTTCTGGATGTCAGTCACCAGATTGCCGTTTTTGACTTTACAGGAAAACAGCCCGGTCTTAAAACCTTCTGTAAGCCGCCGCACTTTCTGGTAGAATTCTCGGGCTTTAGTCCTGTTGGGCAGCATTTCGAGCTATCCGCAGTAACGTATTTCGGCCTCTCGTTTCTTCTTTCTGATAATACGTCTCCCCTGCATTCTGAGCTCCCGATAGCGATCCCACATGATAGTTGGGCAGTACTATCTGAAAGCAGGGGTGATGTGATTGCAGCTTGTCGATTTCGAACATTCTTTGCGTAGGTGCAGATATACGTTTTTTGCTGCACAGAAGCGTGTGCGTAGTTTAGCTGCAACAAGGTAATGATCCGAGTCGATGTTGTGCCCTCGGATCGTGCATTTAAAACATTAGAAGCGTGTCTTGCTTACGTCGCTTGATGTTTTTTTCGAGCCCCGACGAAGTAGATCAGCCTCTTTCCGGGACCGGATGTTTCGTTGTACCAACTGAATTTTCCGACTATGGGACCAAAAATTCCCTTCTTGCCCACCCTGGTGTTGAAGTCGCCAAGCAGGATTTTTATGTCGGGGCGGGGGCAGCACTCACAGGAACGTTCCAGGCGCTCATAGAAGGAATTTTTGGTCACATCGTCCTTTCTTCCGTTGGGGCTTGAGCGAGATGTTAAAAAATCGCGTTTTGATGCGAATTATTGCGAGACGCTCTTTCACCGGAGTGAACGACAGTACTTAACGACGAGGTCTCTCTCCCACAACAAATCCAACACCGAATATGTGCTCGAGGAGGGACAAACGACAACGGATAACCAGATATCCCATTTGTTTCGTGAACAGATGTTCGGAAACTACGCAGAGGATACTTCAACGGAACCCTAGAGTGGTTTGCTGGTTGAATCGTATACAACAGAATCGACCTGGCAACTCCAAAGTGAAAAGAGATCAGGGACTTTCCCACTAAGAGTGCTCATTAATTACAAACTTAATATCTCCTCTTTTTTTAATTGAAACTCCTTGTTTCTGAAAGGAAAAGCAATACAAAGTACTATGTGTAATGATAAATTAGTCTCACAAATGTTATGTGGTTAAGGGGTCCCGGTGCTCTATAGCTCGAAAATTTGGGGTATTTTTAGGAATTGTTTTTTAAAGTGAAACAATTAAAAACGATATTTAAATTTTTTAGACATTTTATTTAACTTCTTTTACACACAAAAATGAGAGAAAATTGTTTTTAATTTTAATAATTAATAAATGGGTTGACCCTGCCCAAAAATTGGACCTGGACGGTGTTGTCCATTTTGGCCCTTCTATTTATCTGAAACACAAAAATCCCCAAAAATATTAATAAGTATGATTGTACTAGAATAAAAAAAAAGTTTACCAAATGGCGCAGTTTTAAATTTGACACTCTGAAAACCTGGTTTTTTCAGTTTTTTAATAAAAAAAAATACGAACGATAATATGATTCTAGTACAGGCGATAACCATTGATGTTGTGAAGAACATATTAAAATTTGAGACGATAATGAATAGTTTTTTTTTTGACAACACCATCCCGAAGGAAGTAGTTTCGAGATAAATGGATTTAAAGTCTTCTCTCTCTGTCTTCCAAAAATAACAATTTTATACTTTTTTGTTCTTCCTTTGAAAATAGGTGCAGATGCAGATGGACACAGTCATAGCAGTTGCAGCAGCTCAGATAATCATGACCACGACGGCAAGTTGTTTTTACTGAAAGGAGCGCAATATGTGTATACAACCGAGACGGCGATAAATGATTCCAACAGCCCACACCGGCACCAGCACCACGAAATCAGCTATAATGATGATGGAAATGGCAATTTCGAGCGCGAATTGAAAATCTTGCGGCAAGCATCATTGAAGCTAATACAAAATAACAACAAAGATAGTTAAATTATTTGTTCTTGGTTTTTAATATTTAATTTGTATACTACTTATTATATTATACTAGCAACCCGCCCGGCTTTGCGCGGGTATAAAATATATACCCTATGTCACTCACTGAAAAAATGATTAAAATCGATCCAGTAATTTTGGCTTATTCATTACTGCCCGTGGCCCGCACGCGTTAAAGTTGGAGTAACACAATTCCCCTTTCTTTACAGCATGAAGATTTCCTGCTATCTTTGGAATATCTAAATTCATACCCTACACTTTTACATATTTACTTTTTGCATTTCTACATATGTATTTATTTCATTTTTACAACAATTAATATATTACAGAATGTCTTTATATACAACGTTCATAGCTTTCTTTTCATTAGACAATACAAACATGTTTTCTCTAGAGGTTACTCTTGAAAGAGCGACATACAGTTGGCCATGTGAAAAACGGTCAACGCTCAAATCTAAGCCTGCAACGTTGAAGGTTTGACCCTTAGATTTATTAATGGTCATTGCAAAAGATGCCTTTACCGGAAATTGTAAGCGTCTAAATTGGAATGGTAGATCCGATGGTATCAGAGGGATTCGGGGAATCAATACATCTTCTCCGGTACCACATTCTGTGAGTATTGTGCACTCTATTATGAAAGTTTTCAGTGATTTTACCAGCAAACGCGTGCCATTGCATTTATGTGGATTTAGGTTTCTTAATAAAATAACAGGACAACCTATTTTCAGCTCCATTTTTTGAGGACGGAGTTCAGACGGGTTCAAAGAATTTAGGGATTCTGTAGGAAAATGAACAGCTTCTTCCAAATCGAGAACAGTATCGACCGAGTAGTATATTTTCGTCGGCGCATCAATCTTTGAAATAATCAAGTTATTTACTTTATCTACTTGTTCGTTAGTTGGTGACAGAATAGCTCTTTCTTTAAACCAAGATATAGTCTTATAACTTATGTTATCAATGTCAGGATAGACATTGTTGACTAACTCTTGGATGTTGTCTATCAAAACACAAAGGTTTTCTAGGTTAATCCTTCCCTCACTTTGTGTTAATTCTCCATTGCCAACTTTTAGCAGCTTCTCTGGAAAAAGCTTGTTCTCACGTGAATATGACGAAACCCTCATATTAGTTGTAAGCTCTAATTTATTGACATGCGACCAAAGGTGGGATCTTTTTAGCGAAGCATTTATTTCGTCAGCACGTGTTCCCCGAGTCACAACTGGTAGGATTTGACGGAAATCTCCTGAGAACAGAATTGTACATCCACCCATAGGTGAATTTTTATTGCGCAAATCGCGCATTGTCCTATCCAGTGCTTCCACAGACGTCTTGTTTGACATGGTAGCTTCGTCCCAGACTATTAATGAGCAGTCACGCATCAATTCTCCTGTATTGCTCTGTTTAGAATCACTACAGATGCTGTTATCATCATCGGTGGCGATTTTCAGCGGTAGCTTGAATGTAGAGTATGCGGTTCGGTCTCCTTCCAAAAGAGTAGCGGCAATGCCGGATGACGCAACAGCTAACGCAATTTTTCCGGTAGATCTCACTTTTTTTAAAAGCAGATTGATTAAAAATGTTTTTCCTGTGCCTCCTGGGGCATCAAGGAAAAATAATTTCCCTTCATTGTTATCAATTGTTGATAGTAATGCAGTGAATACTTTTTTCTGATCGATGTTTAATCGTGGCTCATCTTGAGCTATATTTTGTAACAGTCTCGTTTGATCGTATGATGTTTCTCTTGTGTATTCGGCACTGTTAGTTAAATCAGAGTTAGTAGTATAAGCTGGCATCGGCAGCCCAAAATCCTTGATCGTTTTACCCGAAAGTAATTACACTATTTTGTTTAATTCAAATAATTCTTCGTCAAATATGTTTTGGTCATTTTGTACATCAACAGAGTTTAACTCTTGCCGTCGCCGAATCAGAATATCACTGGCCATTTTTTCTTGAAATTTATTCCATAGACTAACAGAATCAGTTACTTGGCAAAACACTACTATGACGGCAAATAAATATCTTAATAATGTAGCTGAACTACAAACAGCTGCTTCTGATAATGTATTTTCCTAGTGAGAATCGTCTTCCAAGGGCCCCATAGCTTTGCATGCTGCTTGATAAGTATTGTAAACAACACCTTGTAAAGTGCTTAGGTGAGCAAAGGATGTCGGGCCTTTTACAATATGCAGTAACATTCTCAGATATAAAAAATAGTTTAAAAAAACTAAAAAACACGCTTTTATTGCTAATCGAACTAAAAAGTAGAAAATAAATTTTAATGACAAAGGGACCTATAATGAAGTAATAGCAAATCGAACGATCAGTCATAGTCAACTACCTCAGAACAGAATTATAACAAAAATTAAGATACAAATAGAGTAATTCAAATTCGAGTTAAAAGCGTGGGATGCTTGATATAGTAAATATTACAATCATTCTCTTGGCAACTACCTGTGTACAGAGGGTTATGAAAGTGAAGCAAAATGCATCCCACGCTTTTAACTCTAATTTGAATTGGGATGCTTGATATAGTAAATATTACAATCATTCTCTTGGCAACTACCTGTGTACAGAGGGTTATGAAAGTGAAGCAAAATGCATCCCACGCTTTTAACTCTAATTTGAATTACTCTATTTGTATCTTAATTTTTGTTATAATTCTGTTCTGAGGTAGTTGACTATGACTGATCGTTCGATTTGCTATTACTTCATTATAGGTCCCTTTGTCATTAAAACTTATTTTCTACTTTTTAGTTCGATTAGCAATAAAAGCGTGTTTTTTAGTTTTTTTAAACTATTTTTTATTTTCTACTTTTTAGTTCGATTAGCAAAAAAGCGTGTTTTTTAGTTTTTTTTTAACTATTTTTTTATTTTTAGTATATGTAGGTGTTTACGAGTAATATACTATTACACAACCGCACACTAAATACTAACCTCAATGGTGGTGTGGAAACTAAAAATTCCCAATTTTTGTTTAAAAAAATACCCAATTCATGTTTCTACCGGTGTGGGAATATTGGCAAATGTTATAAAAAATGCACATTTTTCAGCGCTCTCACGAGAAAAAGAGTTTCCCATCTAGTCATCTATGTTGTGTGTTCCGAGTCGATCAGATTTTTAGAAGCCAATGAAAATTAAGCTCAAAGATTCCGTTACATACATACAACCCGGGCTAATAAAAGTGTGTTAATTATTCTATTTGTATCTTAATTTTTGTTATAATTTTGTTCTGAGGTAGTTGACTATGACTGATCGTTCGATTTGCTATTACTTCATTATAGGTCTCTTTATCATTAAAATTTATTTTCTACTTTTTCGTTCGATTAGCAAAAAAGCGTGTTTTTTAGTTTTTTTAAACTATTTTTTATTTTCTACTTTTTAGTTCGATTAGCAAAAAAACGTGTTTTTTAGTTTCTTTAAACTATTTTTTTTTATTATGAATGAAAATTATTGTTATCATTGCAGTCAGTGAATAAATGATTCGATATATTCGTGTTATATTTAATTCCTTTCTTATCGACTGTGAGTCTAAAGCTATGCAGTTATCGGCCGTGATAAAGAAGTAATCGGGATGAAGAACTTATTTCGTGGAGGGAGCCTGAGAAACTGATTTACAAGAATAAATAAAGATTTTTCATTTTACAACCAAATTCACCTTACTTTTTGCCCACAGTAAAAAAAAAGAAAATATTAATCCTGGCAATCCTAGTAATGGAAATAATGGAAAACTTTTATCAAATTATTGCCTTGTCATCGGTCCTTGATAGGTGTGCAAAATTTCAAGTCGATCAGATTTTTAGAAGCCAGTGAAAATTAAGCTCAAAGATTCCGTTACATACATACATACATACAACCCGTCCTAATAAAAGTGTGTTAAAAAGCATTCGCTGTTGTTGGGATGAATCACAATCGAGCGATTCGTAAATACGTACATACATACGTCACCATACGATGTAATTCAACATTAATGAGGTGTGGTGAGATTATCGCTTAACGCCTGTTGCTTCATTCGGTTGACAGCGAACAAACACACAAACAGCTTTTTTTGGAAAAAGAGCTGCTTTTGTTTAAACAATTTTGGTTAAATAACAAATAAATCAATTATTTTTTTGATGCAGGACGAAGGTAAATATTTCAAAGTTAAACTTCAAGAAAGTTTCATTTTATTTGGTTGATTCGTTTATGATTTATGGTCGTGAAAACAAAAAATTTATGTTTTTTTGCCACATTTTGACCGATTGCCACGCCACCTTTATATATTTCTTCACATTATATTGATATAAACCTTCCTCTTCAATCAATCTATCTTTAAAAAAAACCGCATCGAAATCCGTTGCGTAGTTTTAAAGATTTAAGCATTCAAGGGGACATAGGGACAGAAAAAGCGAGTTTGTTTTATAATATGTAGTGATTTCAATTGAGTTTTTATGTGTACATTTATCTTGTGTCTATATATAAATTGTTAAGAAATTCATATTGAAAATGAACGGTTTGAGGTGATATATTTGGTGGAAGATTACTATACTACGAATATTACTATAACTGTCATGTTAGCTTCGAAATTACAACGCATGCGCATTGAAGTCACCTACAACCAATCGGTTTTCACCTCTGATGAGCGCACCTATATCAGGGTGATATCCTGCCGGGCAGCAGATGACAGGGGGTATACAGACGTTAAATATTTCGAGCTCGGAATCGCCTTCCGGACAGCTATACCTTGATATTCTAAGGTGCTGTCCCTGCGGTTGATACCTTCACCGATGAGACGATACTGCACTGTGTGGTGGACTATAAACGCTAGGCCACCACCATTGTCTCGCTCGCGATCGTGTCTGTGCACGTTATAGCCATCCCTGGGTATCAGAGAGGACCTAGCGTGCAGCTTGGTTTCCTGGACCGCAGCTATTTTGATACTGTGTCGGCTTATGAAGTCAACTATCTCGTCGACCTTGCTCGTGAGTCCATTGCAGTTGAATTGTAGAAGCTAGAAGTCATTCCGGTAACGTAGAACCGGCTGCCATGGGAATGGTAGTCATTCACTGTTGTGGGAGGAGTGACATATGTACTAATTTGTTGTTTATTACTACATAAATTGTCAATTTTTATGCTTATTAAGGTATTTACTATTGTTCAACACTTCTGTTGTTTCTTCTTTTTGTGTATTAAAAAAATTGTAATCTTACAAATTAAAAAAATAAAATTGATATTTCAAATAATAAAAATGTTTAGTCCACTTTCATACAGCAAACGTATAATATTGAAAATTTATTTTTATAAATGCTAAACAAAGAATATAATAGTGGGTACGTTTACGGTGCGCTTGCTCAGGGCTTGGGCGAAGTCAAATCGACACAGCACTTGCTTCGTATCGTTTATTAACACCATTAGAGCTCCCAAAAATGATGGGCAGAAGTTACTGAATTATTGTCTATGACCTAGCCCGGTACAATTTTTGTAATTGAAATAAACATATCTTTGGATGTTAGTTATTCATGTTCACGTATTGGACCCAAAAATCTTCCGCAGAATATTTCTCTCAAGCACTCCAAGGGATGCTTCATCGGATATTGTCATCGTCCAAGCTTCTGCGCAATACGGTAGGACGGGGGCTTTATAAAGTATAAGTTTTGTTCGACGGGAGATGATTTTACTACTCAATTGCAAGTAGCAGTTGTTAGGAAGAAATATTCTACGTTGTCGGTGTTAATGCTGGTTCCTAGATGAACTGAGTTTCTTACAACCTCGAAATCATGACTGTCAATAGTGACGTGGTTACCGATACGCCATTGGGCCGACTGTTTGTTTGATAACACGAGATAATTCTTTTTGTTGTCGTTCTCCACCAAACCCATCCATTTCGCTTCTTTATAAAAGATGTCAATATCGTCATATCGCATATGCCATATTCTTGAGCGATTAAGTTCTGCGGTTCACACGATTTTTCCAGTACCAGGTTAAGAAAGGCACTCGACAACGAGTCACCCTGCCTGAAACCTCGTTTGGTGTTCTGACGGCGCTACTGGTATTGAGCGGGGATACAAAATTCAGACCTCCTTTTCTACTGTCGAAGGCTGCTTTATAACCGACAAAGAGATAGTCTGTGTCGATTCTCCTTTCATGGGTATTTTCCAAGACTTTGCATATTAAGAATATCTTGGCAATTGTTGAATCCGGTTCTAGCCCTACACTTATAAGGTCCAATCAGTTGGTTGATGATGGGCTCGCCTTTCACACATTACCCTCGCTAAAATCTTATACACGGTATTTAGAAAACTAATCCCGTTTCTTATAACAACCATATGCAGTTTGGACTCGGCTCAATACTGAAGGTCCTTACATCTGTTTAAAAACATCGCTAACTACATACTTATATACTGTATGGCCTCGCTTCATGCGGTGGATACGTTCTACAGAAATGCGCATATAGAAACTTTGCATTAAAAAATACTTTACTTCCCTTGAAAAAGTAAGGTTGTATTCTGTAATTCTCTAAAAGCGCATCAAACCAAAACAACGAGTAAAAATTAACTTAAAACAGCATAAAAAAATTAACAGAAATTAAAGGAAATTGGCTGCTTAAAAAAATACTTCGCATGCCTGAAAGGAATTCATATAATAGCTTAAAATAAACTGATATACAAACATAATTAATTTAATTTCATTGAAAAGTAATATAGTTTTATATTTTTTAATCATTATCACAATCTGTTAATGTTTGCACAGTTTGTAAAGTGGTTCCAAATAACCTTCACCATCAGAAAAGACTGTCAATAGATATTTGCGGTAAAGGCGATGTATTAATAGATGAGCGAACGCAAAATAGTGCGAGCTTTCAGCGTTCCACGATTTTTAGAGACCGTCTATACTCGGGTTTCCTAGACAAGCTCATATTTATGTATGTTTGTCCAAGAAATTTTTGTATAAAATATTGTACTAGCCGCACAACTTCCAAATTTCATAAAAATAATCCGCATAAAACTAGACTTTACAGTATACAGTGTACAATATAATAGTGCGATAATTGTCAAGATCCCTTGTCTTATGGATTGGACAGAACACAATTAAATTCCAATCGGCAGGCATGCTTTCATTCGACCATATTTTGCATAGGAGCTGATGTATGCACCTTACCAGCTCCTCGACGCCATATTTAATTTGCTCATGTGGGTCCGTGTATTTTGTTGTTCTTTAGCCGCGCTATCGCTTTTCTCACCTCGTCATGGTCGGGTAGCGGAACGACAGTTCCATCGTCAACGATTGGGGTATCGGGATCTTCACATTCTCTGTGATATGCGCAGCTCTCACTATTTTACAGGTCCGAGAAGTGTTCCCTCCGTAATTTAAGTATGTTCTGGATGTCAGTCACCAGATTGCCGTTTTTGACTTTACAGGAAAGCAGCCCGGTCTTAAAACCTTCTGTAAGCCGCCGCACTTTCTGGTAGAATTCTCGGGCTTTAGTCCTGTTGGGCAGCATTTCGAGCTATCCGCAGTAACGTATTTCGGCCTCTCGTTTCTTCTTTCTGATAATACGTCTCCCCTGAATTCTGAGCTCCCGATAGCGATCCCACATGATAGTTGGGCAGTACTATCTGAAAGCAGGGGTGATGTGATTGCAGCTTGTCGATTTCGAACATTCTTTGCGTAGGTGCAGATGTACGTTTTTTGCTGCACAGAAGCGTGTGCGTAGTTTAGCTGCAACAAGGTAATGATCCGAGTCGATGTTGTGCCCTCGGATCGTGCATTTAAAACATTAGAAGCGTGTCTTGCTTACGTCGCTTGATGTTTTTTTCGAGCCCCGACGAAGTAGATCAGCCTCTTTCCGGGACCGGATGTTTCGTTGTGCCAACTGAATTTTCCGACTATGGGACCAAAAATTCCCTTCTTGCCCACCCTGGTGTTGAAGTCGCCAAGCAGGATTTTTATGTCGGGGCGGGGGCAGCACTCACAGGAACGTTCCAGGCGCTCATAGAAGGAATTTTTGGTCACATCGTCCTTTTCTTCCGTTGGGGCTTGAGCGAGATGTTAAAAAATCCCGTTTTGATGCGAATTATTGCGAGACGCTCTTTCACCGGAGTGAACGACAGTACTTAACGACGAGGTCTCTCTCCCACAACAAATCCAACACCGAATATGTGCTCCTTTACGAGGAGGGACAAACGACAACGGATAACCAGATATCCCATTTGTTTCGTGAACAGATGTTCGGAAACTACGCAGAGGATACTTCAACGGAGCCCTAAAGTGGTTTGCTGGTTGAATCGTATACAACAGAATCGACCTGGCAACTCCAAAGTGAAAAGAGATCAGGGACTTTCCCACTAAGAGTGCTCATTAATTACAAACTTAATATCTCCTCTTTTTTTAATTGAAACTCCTTGTTTCTGAAAGGAAAAGCAATACAAAGTACTATGTGTAATGATAAATTAGTCTCACAAATGTTATGTGGTTAAGGGGTCCCGGTGCTCTATAGCTCGAAAATTTGGGGTATTTTTAGGAATTGTTTTTTAAAGTGAAACAATTAAAAACGATATTTAAATTTTTTAGACATTTTATTTAACTTCTTTTACACACAAAAATGAGAGAAAATTGTTTTTAATTTTAATAATTAATAAATGGGTTGACCCTGCCGAAAAATTGGACCTGGACGGTGTTGTCCATTTTGGCCCTTCTATTTATCTGAAACACAAAAATCCCCAAAAATATTAATAAGTATGATTGTACTAGAATAAAAAAAAAGTTTACCAAATGGCGCAGTTTTAAATTTGACACTCTGAAAACCTGGTTTTTTCAGTTTTTTAATAAAAAAAATACGAACGATAATATGATTCTAGTACAGGCGATAACCATTGATGTTGTGAAGAACATATTAAAATTTGAGACGATAATGAATAGTTTTTTTTTTGACAACACCATCCCGAAGGAAGTAGTTTCGAGATAAATGGATTTAAAGTCTTCTCTCTCTGTCTTCCAAAAATAACAATTTTATACTTTTTTGTTCTTCCTTTGAAAATAGGTGCAGATGCAGATGGACACAGTCATAGCAGTTGCAGCAGCTCAGATAATCATGACCACGACGGCAAGTTGTTTTTACTGAAAGGAGCGCAATATGTGTATACAACCGAGGCGGCGATAAATGATTCCAACAGCCAACACCGGCACCAGCACCACGAAATCAGCTATAATGATGATGGAAATGGCAATTTCGAGCGCGAATTGAAAATCTTGCGGCAAGCATCATTGAAGCTAATACAAAATAACAACAAAGATAGTTAAATTATTTGTTCTTGGTTTTTAATATTTAATTTGTATACTACTTATTATATTATACTAGCAACCCGCCCGGCTTTGCGCGGGTATAAAATATATACCCTATGTCACTCACTGAAAAAATGATTAAAATCGATCCAGTAATTTTGGCTTATTCATTACTGCCCGTGGCCCGCACGCGTTAAAGTTGGAGTAACACAATTCCCCTTTCTTTACAGCATGAAGATTTCCTGCTATCTTTGGAATATCTAAATTCATACCCTACACTTTTACATATTTACTTTTTGCATTTCTACATATGTATTTATTTCATTTTTACAACAATTAATATATTACAGAATGTCTTTATATACAACGTTCATAGCTTTCTTGTCATTAGACAATACAAACATGTTTTCTCTAGAGGTTACTCTTGAAAGAGCGACATACAGTTGGCCATGTGAAAAACGGTCAACGCTCAAATCTAAGCCTGCAACGTTGAAGGTTTGACCCTTAGATTTATTAATGGTCATTGCAAAAGATGCCTTTACCGGAAATTGTAAGCGTCTAAATTGGAATGGTAGATCCGATGGTATCAGAGGGATTCGGGGAATCAATACATCTTCTCCGGTACCACATTCTGTGAGTATTGTGCACTCTATTATGAAAGTTTTCAGTGATTTTACCAGCAAACGCGTGCCATTGCATTTATGTGGATTTAGGTTTCTTAATAAAATAACAGGACAACCTATTTTCAGCTCCATTTTTTGAGGACGGAGTTCAGACGGGTTCAAAGAATTTAGGGATTCTGTAGGAAAATGAACAGCTTCTTCCAAATCGAGAACAGTATCGACCGAGTAGTATATTTTCGTCGGCGCATCAATCTTTGAAATAATCAAGTTATTTACTTTATCTACTTGTTCGTTAGTTGGTGACAGAATAGCTCTTTCTTTAAACCAAGATATAGTCTTATAACTTATGTTATCAATGTCAGGATAGACATTGTTGACTAACTCTTGGATGTTGTCTATCAAAACACAAAGGTTTTCTAGGTTAATCCTTCCCTCACTTTGTGTTAATTCTCCATTGCCAACTTTTAGCAGCTTCTCTGGAAAAAGCTTGTTCTCACGTGAATATGACGAAACCCTCATATTAGTTGTAAGCTCTAATTTATTGACATGCGACCAAAGGTGGGATCTTTTTAGCGAAGCATTTATTTCGTCAGCACGTGTTCCCCGAGTCACAACTGGTAGGATTTGACGGAAATCTCCTGAGAACAGAATTGTACATCCACCCATAGGTGAATTGTTGTTGCGCAAATCGCGCATTGTCCTATCCAGTGCTTCCACAGACGTCTTGTTTGACATGGTAGCTTCGTCCCAGACTATTAATGAGCAGTCACGCATCAATTCTCCTGTATTGCTCTGTTTAGAATCACTACAGATGCTGTTATCATCATCGGTGGCGATTTTCAGCGGTAGCTTGAATGTAGAGTATGCGGTTCGGTCTCCTTCCAAAAGAGTAGCGGCAATGCCGGATGACGCAACAGCTAACGCAATTTTTCCGGTAGATCTCACTTTTTTTAAAAGCAGATTGATTAAAAATGTTTTTCCTGTGCCTCCTGGGGCATCAAGGAAAAATAATTTCCCTTCATTGTTATCAATTGTTGATAGTAATGCAGTGAATACTTTTTTCTGATCGATGTTTAATCGTGGCTCATCTTGAGCTATATTTTGTAACAGTCTCGTTTGATCGTATGATGTTTCTCTTGTGTATTCGGCACTGTTAGTTAAATCAGAGTTAGTAGTATAAGCTGGCATCGGCAGCTCAAAATCCTTGATCGTTTTACCCGAAAGTAATTACACTATTTTGTTTAATTCAAATAATTCTTCGTCAAATATGTTTTGGTCATTTTGTACATCAACAGAGTTTAACTCTTGCCGTCGCCGAATCAGAATATCACTGGCCATTTTTTCTTGAAATTTATTCCATAGACTAACAGAATCAGTTACTTGGCAAAACACTACTATGACGGCAAATAAATATCTTAATAATGTAGCTGAACTACAAACAGCTGCTTCTGATAATGTATTTTCCTAGTGAGAATCGTCTTCCAAGGGCCCCATAGCTTTGCATGCTGCTTGATAAATATTGTAAACAACACCTTGTAAAGTGCTTAGGTGAGCAAAGGATGTCGGGCCTTTTACAATATGCAGTAACATTCTCAGATATAAAAAATAGTTTAAAAAAACTAAAAAACACGCTTTTATTGCTAATCGAACTAAAAAGTAGAAAATAAATTTTAATGACAAAGGGACCTATAATGAAGTAATAGCAAATCGAACGATCAGTCATAGTCAACTACCTCAGAACAGAATTATAACAAAAATTAAGATACAAATAGAGTAATTCAAATTCGAGTTAAAAGCGTGGGATGCTTGATATAGTAAATATTACAATCATTCTCTTGGCAACTACCTGTGTACAGAGGGTTATGAAAGTGAAGCAAAATGCATCCCACGCTTTTAACTCTAATTTGAATTGGGATGCTTGATATAGTAAATATTACAATCATTCTCTTGGCAACTACCTGTGTACAGAGGGTTATGAAAGTGAAGCAAAATGCATCCCACGCTTTTAACTCTAATTTGAATTACTCTATTTGTATCTTAATTTTTGTTATAATTCTGTTCTGAGGTAGTTGACTATGACTGATCGTTCGATTTGCTATTACTTCATTATAGGTCCCTTTGTCATTAAAATTTATTTTCTACTTTTTAGTTCGATTAGCAATAAAAGCGTGTTTTTTAGTTTTTTTAAACTATTTTTTATTTTCTACTTTTTAGTTCGATTAGCAAAAAAGCGTGTTTTTTAGTTTTTTTTTAACTATTTTTTTATTTTTAGTATATGTAGGTGTTTACGAGTAATATACTATTACACAACCGCACACTAAATACTAACCTCAATGGTGGTGTGGAAACTAAAAATTCCCAATTTTTGTTTAAAAAAATACCCAATTCATGTTTCTACCGGTGTGGGAATATTGGCAAATGTTATAAAAAATGCACATTTTTCAGCGCTCTCACGAGAAAAAGAGTTTCCCATCTAGTCATCTATGTTGTGTGTTCCGAGTCGATCAGATTTTTAGAAGCCAATGAAAATTAAGCTCAAAGATTCCGTTACATACATACAACCCGGGCTAATAAAAGTGTGTTAATTATTCTATTTGTATCTTAATTTTTGTTATAATTTTGTTCTGAGGTAGTTGACTATGACTGATCGTTCGATTTGCTATTACTTCATTATAGGTCTCTTTATCATTAAAATTTATTTTCTACTTTTTCGTTCGATTAGCAAAAAAGCGTGTTTTTTAGTTTTTTTAAACTATTTTTTATTTTCTACTTTTTAGTTCGATTAGCAAAAAAACGTGTTTTTTAGTTTCTTTAAACTATTTTTTTTTATTATGAATGAAAATTATTGTTATCATTGCAGTCAGTGAATAAATGATTCGATATATTCGTGTTATATTTAATTCCTTTCTTATCGACTGTGAGTCTAAAGCTATGCAGTTATCGGCCGTGATAAAGAAGTAATCGGGATGAAGAACTTATTTCGTGGAGGGAGCCTGAGAAACTGATTTACAAGAATAAATAAAGATTTTTCATTTTACAACCAAATTCACCTTACTTTTTGCCCACAGTAAAAAAAAGAAAATATTAATCCTGGCAATCCTAGTAAGGATAATGGAAAACTTTTATCAAATTATTGCATTGTCATCGGTCCTTGATAGGTGTGCAAAATTTCAAGTCGATCAGATTTTTAGAAGCCAGTGAAAATTAAGCTCAAAGATTCCGTTACATACATACATACATACAACCCGTCCTAATAAAAGTGTGTTAAAAAGCATTCGCTGTTGTTGGGATGAATCACAATCGAGCGATTCGTAAATACGTACATACATACGTCACCATACGATGTAATTCAACATTAATGAGGTGTGGTGAGATTATCGCTTAACGCCTGTTGCTTCATTCGGTTGACAGCGAACAAACACACAAACAGCTTTTTTTGGAAAAAGAGCTGCTTTTGTTTAAACAATTTTGGTGAAATAACAAATAAATCAATTATTTTTTTGATGCAGGACGAAGGTAAATATTTCAAAGTTAAACTTCAAGAAAGTTTCATTTTATTTGGTTGATTCGTTTATGATTTATGGTCGTGAAAACAAAAAATTTATGTTTTTTTGCCACATTTTGACCGATTGCCACGCCACCTTTATATATTTCTTCACATTATATTGATATAAACCTTCCTCTTCAATCAATCTATCTTTAAAAAAAACCGCATCGAAATCCGTTGCGTAGTTTTAAAGATTTAAGCATTCAAGGGGACATAGGGACAGAAAAAGCGAGTTTGTTTTATAATATGTAGTGATTTCAATTGAGTTTTTATGTGTACATTTATCTTGTGTCTATATATAAATTGTTAAGAAATTCATATTGAAAATGAACGGTTTGAGGTGATATATTTGGTGGAAGATTACTATACTACGAATATTACTATAACTGTCATGTTAGCTTCGAAATTACAACGCATGCGCATTGAAGTCACCTACAACCAATCGGTTTTCACCTCTGATGAGCGCACCTATATCAGGGTGATATCCTGCCGGGCAGCAGATGACAGGGGGTATACAGACGTTAAATATTTCGAGCTCGGAATCGCCTTCCGGACAGCTATACCTTGATATTCTAAGGTGCTGTCCCTGCGGTTGATACCTTCACCGATGAGACGATACTGCACTGTGTGGTGGACTATAAACGCTAGGCCACCACCATTGTCTCGCTCGCGATCGTGTCTGTGCACGTTATAGCCATCCCTGGGTATCAGAGAGGACCTAGCGTGCAGCTTGGTTTCCTGGACCGCAGCTATTTTGATACTGTGTCGGCTTATGAAGTCAACTATCTCGTCGACCTTGCTCGTGAGTCCATTGCAGTTGAATTGTAGAAGCTAGAAGTCATTCCGGTAACGTAGAACCGGCTGCCATGGGAATGGTAGTCATTCACTGTTGTGGGAGGAGTGACATATGTACTAATTTGTTGTTTATTACTACATAAATTGTCAATTTTTATGCTTATTAAGGTATTTACTATTGTTCAACACTTCTGTTGTTTCTTCTTTTTGTGTATTAAAAAAATTGTAATCTTACAAATTAAAAAAATAAAATTGATATTTGAAATAATAAAAATGTTTAGTCCACTTTCATACAGCAAACGTATAATATTGAAAATTTATTTTTATAAATGCTAAACAAAGAATATAATAGTGGGTACGTTTACGGTGCGCTTGCTCAGGGCTTGGGCGAAGTCAAATCGACACAGCACTTGCTTCGTATCGTTTATTAACACCATTAGAGCTCCCAAAAATGATGGGCAGAAGTTACTGAATTATTGTCTATGACCTAGCCCGGTACAATTTTTGTAATTGAAATAAACATATCTTTGGATGTTAGTTATTCATGTTCACGTATTGGACCCAAAAATCTTCCGCAGAATATTTCTCTCAAGCACTCCAAGGGATGCTTCATCGGATATTGTCATCGTCCAAGCTTCTGCGCAATACGGTAGGACGGGGGCTTTATAAAGTATAAGTTTTGTTCGACGGGAGATGATTTTACTACTCAATTGCAAGTAGCAGTTGTTAGGAAGAAATATTCTACGTTGTCGGTGTTAATGCTGGTTCCTAGATGAACTGAGTTTCTTACAACCTCGAAATCATGACTGTCAATAGTGGCGTGGTTACCGATACGCCATTGGGCCGACTGTTTGTTTGATAACACGAGATAATTCTTTTTGTTGTCGTTCTCCACCAAACCCATCCATTTCGCTTCTTTATACAGTTTAGAAAAGGCAGAAATAACAACGCGGTTGTTAAGGAAGAAGATGTCAATATCGTCATATCGCATATGCCATATCCCTGAGCGATTAAGTTCTGCGGTTCACACGATTTTTCCAGTACCAGGTTAAGAAAGGCACTCGACAACGAGTCACCCTGCCTGAAACCTCGTGTGGTGTTCTGACGGCGCTACTGGTATTGAGCGGGGATACAAAATTCAGACCTCCTTTTCTACTGTCGAAGGCTGCTTTATAACCGACAAAGAGATAGTATGTGTCGATTCTCCTTTCATGGGTATTTTCCAAGACTTTGCATATTAAGAATATCTTGGCAATTGTTGAATCCGGTTCTAGCCCTACACTTATAAGGTCCAATCAGTTGGTTGATGATGGGCTCGCCTTTCACACATTACCCTCGCTAAAATCTTATACACGGTATTTAGAAAACTAATCCCGTTTCTTATAACAACCATATGCAGTTTGGACTCGGCTCAATACTGAAGGTCCTTACATCTGTTTAAAAACATCAAGATGCACACCATAAATTGGAGGAGGCACACTCAACATGGGGTGTAAGCGCTAACTACATACTTATATACTGTATGGCCTCGCTTCATGCGGTGGATACGTTCTACAGAAATGCGCATATAGAAACTTTGCATTAAAAAATACTTTACTTCCCTTGAAAAAGTAAGGTTGTATTCTGTAATTCTCTAAAAGCGCATCAAACCAAAACAACGAGTAAAAATTAACTTAAAACAGCATAAAAAAATTAACAGAAATTAAAAGAAATTGGCTGCTTAAAAAAATACTTCGCATGCCTGAAAGGAATTCATATAATAGCTTAAAATAAACTGATATACAAACATAATTAATTTAATTTCATTGAAAAGTAATATAGTTTTATATTTTTTAATCATTATCACAATCTGTTAATGTTTGCACAGTTTGTAAAGTGGTTCCAAATAACCTTCACCATCAGAAAAGACTGTCAATAGATATTTGCGGTAAAGGCGATGTATTAATAGATGAGCGAACGCAAAATAGTGCGAGCTTTCAGCGTTCCACGATTTTTAGAGACCGTCTATACTCGGGTTTCCTAGACAAGCTCATATTTATGTATGTTTGTCCAAGAAATTTTTGTTTAAAATATTGTACTAGCCGCACAACTTCCAAATTTCATAAAAATAATCCGCATAAAACTAGACTTTACAGTATAGTGTACAATATAATAGTGCGATAATTGTCAAGATCCCTTGTCTTATGGATTGGACAGAACACAATTAAATTCCAATCGGCAGGCATGCTTTCATTCGACCATATTTTGCATAGGAGCTGATGTATGCACCTTACCAGCTCCTCGACGCCATATTTAATTTGCTCATGTGGGTCCGTGTATTTTGTTGTTCTTTAGCCGCGCTTTCGCTTTTCTCACCTCGTCATGGTCGGGTAGCGGAACGACAGTTCCATCGTCAACGATTGGGGTATCGGGATCTTCACATTCTCTGTGATATGCGCAGCTCTCACTATTTTACAGGTCCGAGAAGTGTTCCCTCCGTAATTTAAGTATGTTCTGGATGTCAGTCACCAGATTGCCGTTTTTGACTTTACAGGAAAACAGCCCGGTCTTAAAACCTTCTGTAAGCCGCCGCACTTTCTGGTAGAATTCTCGGGCTTTAGTCCTGTTGGGCAGCATTTCGAGCTATCCGCAGTAACGTATTTCGGCCTCTCGTTTCTTCTTTCTGATAATACGTCTCCCCTGCATTCTGAGCTCCCGATAGCGATCCCACATGATAGTTGGGCAGTACTATCTGAAAGCAGGGGTGATGTGATTGCAGCTTGTCGATTTCGAACATTCCTTGCGTAGGTGCAGATATACGTTTTTTGCTGCACAGAAGCGTGTGCGTAGTTTAGCTGCAACAAGGTAATGATCCGAGTCGATGTTGTGCCCTCGGATCGTGCATTTAAAACATTAGAAGCGTGTCTTGCTTACGTCGCTTGATGTTTTTTTCGAGCCCCGACGAAGTAGATCAGCCTCTTTCCGGGACCGGATGTTTCGTTGTGCCAACTGAATTTTCCGACTATGGGACCAAAAATTCCCTTCTTGCCCACCCTGGTGTTGAAGTCGCCAAGCAGGATTTTTATGTCGGGGCGGGGGCAGCACTCACAGGAACGTTCCAGGCGCTCATAGAAGGAATTTTTGGTCACATCGTCCTTTTCTTCCGTTGGGGCTTGAGCGAGATGTTAAAAAATCGCGTTTTGATGCGAATTATTGCGAGACGCTCTTTCACCGGAGTGAACGACAGTACTTAACGACGAGGTCTCTCTCCCACAACAAATCCAACACCGAATATGTGCTCCTTTACGAGGAGGGACAAACGACAACGGATAACCAGATATCCCATTTGTTTCGTGAACAGATGTTCGGAAACTACGCAGAGGATACTTCAACAGAACCCTAAAGTGGTTTGCTGGTTGAATCGTATACAACAGAATCGACCTGGCAACTCCAAAGTGAAAAGAGATCAGGGACTTTCCCACTAAGAGTGCTCATTAATTACAAACTTAATATCTCCTCTTTTTTTAATTGAAACTCCTTGTTTCTGAAAGGAAAAGCAATACAAAGTACTATGTGTAATGATAAATTAGTCTCACAAATGTTATGTGGTTAAGGGGTCCCGGTGCTCTATAGCTCGAAAATTTGGGGTATTTTTAGGAATTGTTTTTTAAAGTGAAACAATTAAAAACGATATTTAAATTTTTTAGACATTTTATTTAACTTCTTTTACACACAAAAATGAGAGAAAATTGTTTTTAATTTTAATAATTAATAAATGGGTTGACCCTGCCCAAAAATTGGACCTGGACGGTGTTGTCCATTTTGGCCCTTCTATTTATCTGAAACACAAAAATCCCCAAAAATAATAATAAGTATGATTGTACTAGAATAAAAAAAAAGTTTACCAAATGACGCAGTTTTAAATTTGACACTCTGAAAACCTGGTTTTTTCAGTTTTTTAATAAAAAAAAATACGAACGATAATATGATTCTAGTACAGGCGATAGCCATTGATGTTGTGAAGAACATATTAAAATTTGAGACGATAATGAATAGTTTTTTTTTTTGACAACACCATCCCGAAGGAAGTAGTTTCGAGATTAATGGATTTAAAGTCTTCTCTCTCTGTCTTCCAAAAATAACAATTTTATACTTTTTTGTTCTTCCTTTGAAAATAGGTGCAGATGCAGATGGACACAGTCATAGCAGTTGCAGCAGCTCAGATAATCATGACCACGACGGCAAGTTGTTTTTACTGAAAGGAGCGCAATATGTGTATACAACCGAGGCGGCGATAAATGATTCCAACAGCCAACACCGGCACCAGCACCACGAAATCAGCTATAATGATGATGGAAATGGCAATTTCGAGCGCGAATTGAAAATCTTGCGGCAAGCATCATTGAAGCTAATACAAAATAACAACAAAGATAGTTAAATTATTTGTTCTTGGTTTTTAATATTTAATTTGTATACTACTTATTATATTATACTAGCAACCCGCCCGGCTTTGCGCGGGTATAAAATATATACCCTATGTCACTCACTGAAAAAATGATTAAAATCGATCCAGTAATTTTGGTTTATTCATTACTGCCCGTGGCCCGCACGCGTTAAAGTTGGAGTAACACAATTCCCCTTTCTTTACAGCATGAAGATTTCCTGCTATCTTTTATATATCTAAATTCATACCCTACACTTTTACATATTTACTTTTTGCATTTCTACATATGTATTTATTTCATTTTTACAACAATTAATATATTACAGAATGTCTTTATATACAACGTTCATAGCTTTCTTGTCATTAGACAATACAAACACGTTTTCTCTAGAGGTTACTCTTGAAAGAGCGACATACAGTTGGCCATGTGAAAAACGGTCAACGCTCAAATCTAAGCCTGCAACGTTGAAGGTTTGACCCTTAGATTTATTAATGGTCATTGCAAAAGATGCCTTTACCGGAAATTGTAAGCGTCTAAATTGGAATGGTAGATCCGATGGTATCAGAGGGATTCGGGGAATCAATACATCTTCTCCGGTACCACATTCTGTGAGTATTGTGCACTCTATTATGAAAGTTTTCAGTGATTTTACCAGCAAACGCGTGCCATTGCATTTATGTGGATTTAGGTTTCTTAATAAAATAACAGGACAACCTATTTTCAGCTCCATTTTTTGAGGACGGAGTTCAGACGGGTTCAAAGAATTTAGGGATTCTGTAGGAAAATGAACAGCTTCTTCCAAATCGAGAACAGTATCGACCGAGTAGTATATTTTCGTCGGCGCATCAATCTTTGAAATAATCAAGTTATTTACTTTATCTACTTGTTCGTTAGTTGGTGACAGAATAGCTCTTTCTTTAAACCAAGATATAGTCTTATAACTTATGTTATCAATGTCAGGATAGACATTGTTGACTAACTCTTGGATGTTGTCTATCAAAACACAAAGGTTTTCTAGGTTAATCCTTCCCTCACTTTGTGTTAATTCTCCATTGCCAACTTTTAGCAGCTTCTCTGGAAAAAGCTTGTTCTCACGTGAATATGACGAAACCCTCATATTAGTTGTAAGCTCTAATTTATTGACATGCGACCAAAGGTGGGATCTTTTTAGCGAAGCATTTATTTCGTCAGCACGTGTTCCCCGAGTCACAACTGGTAGGATTTGACGGAAATCTCCTGAGAACAGAATTGTACATCCACCCATAGGTGAATTGTTGTTGCGCAAATCGCGCATTGTCCTATCCAGTGCTTCCACAGACGTCTTGTTTGACATGGTAGCTTCGTCCCAGACTATTAATGAGCAGTCACGCATCAATTCTCCTGTATTGCTCTGTTTAGAATCACTACAGATGCTGTTATCATCATCGGTGGCGATTTTCAGCGGTAGCTTGAATGTAGAGTATGCGGTTCGGTCTCCTTCCAAAAGAGTAGCGGCAATGCCGGATGACGCAACAGCTAACGCAATTTTTCCGGTAGATCTCACTTTTTTTAAAAGCAGATTGATTAAAAATGTTTTTCCTGTGCCTCCTGGGGCATCAAGGAAAAATAATTTCCCTTCATTGTTATCAATTGTTGATAGTAATGCAGTGAATACTTTTTTCTGATCGATGTTTAATCGTGGCTCATCTTGAGCTATATTTTGTAACAGTCTCGTTTGATCGTATGATGTTTCTCTTGTGTATTCGGCACTGTTAGTTAAATCAGAGTTAGTAGTATAAGCTGGCATCGGCAGCTCAAAATCCTTGATCGTTTTACCCGAAAGTAATTACACTATTTTGTTTAATTCAAATAATTCTTCGTCAAATATGTTTTGGTCATTTTGTACATCAACAGAGTTTAACTCTTGCCGTCGCCGAATCAGAATATCACTGGCCATTTTTTCTTGAAATTTATTCCATAGACTAACAGAATCAGTTACTTGGCAAAACACTACTATGACGGCAAATAAATATCTTAATAATGTAGCTGAACTACAAACAGCTGCTTCTGATAATGTATTTTCCTAGTGAGAATCGTCTTCCAAGGGCCCCATAGCTTTGCATGCTGCTTGATAAGTATTGTAAACAACACCTTGTAAAGTGCTTAGGTGAGCAAAGGATGTCGGGCCTTTTACAATATGCAGTAACATTCTCAGATATAAAAAATAGTTTAAAAAAACTAAAAAACACGCTTTTATTGCTAATCGAACTAAAAAGTAGAAAATAAATTTTAATGACAAAGGGACCTATAATGAAGTAATAGCAAATCGAACGATCAGTCATAGTCAACTACCTCAGAACAGAATTATAACAAAAATTAAGATACAAATAGAGTAATTCAAATTCGAGTTAAAAGCGAATTCTGTTCTGAGGTAGTTGACTATGACTGATCGTTCGATTTGCTATTACTTCATTATAGGTCCCTTTGTCATTAAAACTTATTTTCTACTTTTTAGTTCGATTAGCAATAAAAGCGTGTTTTTTAGTTTTTTTAAACTATTTTTTATTTTCTACTTTTTAGTTCGACTAGCAAAAAAGGGTGTTTTTTAGTTGTTTTTTTTAACTATTTTTTATTATGAATGAAAATTATTGTTATCATTGCAGTCAGTGAATAAATGATTCGATATATTCGTGTTATATTTAATTCCTTTCTTATCGACTGTGAGTCTAAAGCTATGCAGTTATCGGCCGTGATAAAGAAGTAATCGGGATGAAGAACTTATTTCGTGGAGGGAGCCTGAGAAACTGATTTACAAGAATAAATAAAGATTTTTCATTTTACAACCAAATTCACTTTACTTTTTGCCCACAGTAAAAAAAAGAAAATATTAATCCTGGCAATCCTAGTAAGGATAATGGAAAACTTTTATCAAATTATTGCATTGTCATCGGTCCTTGATAGGTGTGCAAAATTTCAAGTCGATCAGATTTTTAGAAGCCAGTGAAAATTAAGCTCAAAGATTCCGTTACATACATACATACATACAACTCGTCCTAATAAAAGTGTGTTAAAAAGCATTCGCTGTTGTTGGGATGAATCACAATCGAGCGATTCGTAAATACGTACATACATACGTCACCATACGATGTAATTCAACATTAATGAGGTGTGGTGAGATTATCGCTTAACGCCTGTTGCTTCATTCGGTTGACAGCGAACAAACACACAAACAGCTTTTTTTGGAAAAAGAGCTGCTTTTGTTTAAACAATTTTGGTTAAATAACAAATAAATCAATTATTTTTTTGATGCAGGACGAAGGTAAATATTTCAAAGTTAAACTTCAAGAAAGTTTCATTTTATTTGGTTGATTCGTTTATGATTTATGGTCGTGAAAACAAAAACTTTATGTTTTTTTGCCACATTTTGACCGATTGCCACGCCACCTTTATATATTTCTTCACATTATATTGATATAAACCTTCCACTTCAATCAATCTATCTTTAAAAAAAACCGCATCGAAATCCGTTGCGTAGTTTTAAAGATTTAAGCATTCAAGGGGACATAGGGACAGAAAAAGCGAGTTTGTTTTATAATATGTAGTGATTTCAATTGAGTTTTTATGTGTACATTTATCTTGTGTCTATATATAAATTGTTAAGAAATTCATATTGAAAATTAACGGTTTGAGGTGATAAATTTGGTGGAAGATTACTATACTACGAATATTACTATAACTGTCATGTTAGCTTCGAAATTACAACGCATGCGCATTGAAGTCACCTACAACCAATCGGTTTTCACCTCTGATGAGCGCACCTATATCAGGGTGATATCTTGCCGGGCAGCAGATGACAGGGGGTATACAGACGTTAAATATTTCGAGCTCGGAATCGCCTTCCGGACAGCTATACCTTGATATTCTAAGGTGCTGTCCCTGCGGTTGATACCTTCACCGATGAGACGATACTGCACTGTGTGGTGGACTATAAACGCTAGGCCACCACCATTGTCTCGCTCGCGATCGTGTCTGTGCACGTTATAGCCATCCCTGGGTATCAGAGAGGACCTAGCGTGCAGCTTGGTTTCCTGGACCGCAGCTATTTTGATACTGTGTCGGCTTATGAAGTCAACTATCTCGTCGACCTTGCTCGTGAGTCCATTGCAGTTGAATTGTAGAAGCTAGAAGTCATTCCGGTAACGTAGAACCGGCTGCCATGGGAATGGTAGTCATTCACTGTTGTGGGAGGAGTGACATATGTACTAATTTGTTGTTTATTACTACATAAATTGTCAATTTTTATGCTTATTAAGGTACTTACTATTGTTCAACACTTCTGTTGTTTCTTCTTTTTGTGTATTAAAAAAATTGTAATCTTACAAATTAAAAAAATAAAATTGATATTTGAAATAATAAAAATGTTTAGTCCACTTTCATACAGCAAACGTATAATATTGAAAATTTATTTTTATAAATGCTAAACAAAGAATATAATAGTGGGTACGTTTACGGTGCGCTTGCTCAGGGCTTGGGCGAAGTCAAATCGACACAGCACTTGCTTCGTATCGTTTATTAACACCATTAGAGCTCCCAAAAATGATGGGCAGAAGTTACTGAATTATTGTCTATGACCTAGCCCGGTACAATTTTTGTAATTGAAATAAACATATCTTTGGATGTTAGTTATTCATGTTCACATATTGGACCCAAAAATCTTCCGCAGAATATTTCTCTCAAGCACTCCAAGGGATGCTTCATCGGATATTGTCATCGTCCAAGCTTCTGCGCAATACGGTAGGACGGGGGCTTTATAAAGTATAAGTTTTGTTCGACGGGAGATGATTTTACTACTCAAGTAGCAGTTGTTAGGAAGAAATATTCTACGTTGTCGGTGTTAATGCTGGTTCCTAGATGAACTGAGTTTCTTACAACCTCGAAATCATGACTGTCAATAGTGGCGTGGTTACCGATACGCCATTGGGCCGACTGTTTGTTTGATAACACGAGATAATTCTTTTTGTTGTCGTTCTCCACCAAACCCATCCATTTCGCTTCTTTATACAGTTTAGAAAAGGCAGAAATAACAACGCGGTTGTTAAGGAAAAAGATGTCAATATCGTCATATCGCATATGCCATATCCCTGAGCGATTAAGTTCTGCGGTTCACACGATTTTTCCAGTACCAGGTTAAGAAAGGCACTCGACAACGAGTCACCCTGCCTGAAACCTCGTGTGGTGTTCTGACGGCGCTACTGGTATTGAGCGGGGATACAAAATTCAGACCTCCTTTTCTACTGTCGAAGGCTGCTTTATAAACGACAAAGAGATAGTATGTGTCGATTCTCCTTTCATGGGTATTTTCCAAGACTTTGCATATTAAGAATATCTTGGCAATTGTTGAATCCGGTTCTAGCCCTACACTTATAAGGTCCAATCAGTTGGTTGATGATGGGCTCGCCTTTCACACATTACCCTCGCTAAAATCTTATACACGGTATTTAGAAAACTAATCCCGTTTCTTATAACAACCATATGCAGTTTGGACTCGGCTCAATACTGAAGGTCCTTACATCTGTTTAAAAACATCAAGATGCACACCATAAATTGGAGGAGGCACACTCAACATGGGGTGTAAGCGCTAACTACATACTTATATACTGTATGGCCTCGCTTCATGCGGTGGATACGTTCTACAGAAATGCGCATATAGAAACTTTGCATTAAAAAATACTTTACTTCCCTTGAAAAAGTAAGGTTGTATTCTGTAATTCTCTAAAAGCGCATCAAACCAAAACAACGAGTAAAAATTAACTTAAAACAGCATAAAAAAATTAACAGAAATTAAAAGAAATTGGCTGCTTAAAAAAATACTTCGCATGCCTGAAAGGAATTCATATAATAGCTTAAAATAAACTGATATACAAACATAATTAATTTAATTTCATTGAAAAGTAATATAGTTTTATATTTTTTAATCATTATCACAATCTGTTAATGTTTGCACAGTTTGTAAAGTGGTTCCAAATAACCTTCACCATCAGAAAAGACTGCCAATAGATATTTGCGGTAAAGGCGATGTATTAATAGATGAGCGAACGCAAAATAGTGCGAGCTTTCAGCGTTCCACGATTTTTAGAGACCGTCTATACTCGGGTTTCCTAGACAAGCTCATATTTATGTATGTTTGTCCAAGAAATTTTTGTATAAAATATTGTACTAGCCGCACAACTTCCAAATTTCATAAAAATAATCCGCATAAAACTAGACTTTACAGTATACAGTGTACAATATAATAGTGCGATAATTGTCAAGATCCCTTGTCTTATGGATTGGACAGAACACAATTAAATTCCAATCGGCAGGCATGCTTTCATTCGACCATATTTTGCATAGGAGCTGATGTATGCACCTTACCAGCTCCTCGACGCCATATTTAATTTGCTCATGTGGGTCCGTGTATTTTGTTGTTCTTTAGCCGCGCTTTCGCTTTTCTCACCTCGTCATGGTCGGGTAGCGGAACGACAGTTCCATCGTCAACGATTGGGGTATCGGGATCTTCACATTCTCTGTGATATGCGCAGCTCTCACTATTTTACAGGTCCGAGAAGTGTTCCCTCCGTAATTTAAGTATGTTCTGGATGTCAGTCACCAGATTGCCGTTTTTGACTTTACAGGAAAACAGCCCGGTCTTAAAACCTTCTGTAAGCCGCCGCACTTTCTGGTAGAATTCTCGGGCTTTAGTCCTGTTGGGCAGCATTTCGAGCTATCCGCAGTAACGTATTTCGGCCTCTCGTTTCTTCTTTCTGATAATACGTCTCCCCTGCATTCTGAGCTCCCGATAGCGATCCCACATGATAGTTGGGCAGTACTATCTGAAAGCAGGGGTGATGTGATTGCAGCTTGTCGATTTCGAACATTCCTTGCGTAGGTGCAGATATACGTTTTTTGCTGCACAGAAGCGTGTGCGTAGTTTAGCTGCAACAAGGTAATGATCCGAGTCGATGTTGTGCCCTCGGATCGTGCATTTAAAACATTAGAAGCGTGTCTTGCTTACGTCGCTTGATGTTTTTTTCGAGCCCCGACGAAGTAGATCAGCCTCTTTCCGGGACCGGATGTTTCGTTGTGCCAACTGAATTTTCCGACTATGGGACCAAAAATTCCCTTCTTGCCCACCCTGGTGTTGAAGTCGCCAAGCAGGATTTTTATGTCGGGGCGGGGGCAGCACTCACAGGAACGTTCCAGGCGCTCATAGAAGGAATTTTTGGTCACATCGTCCTTTTCTTCCGTTGGGGCTTGAGCGAGATGTTAAAAAATCGCGTTTTGATGCGAATTATTGCGAGACGCTCTTTCACCGGAGTGAACGACAGTACTTAACGACGAGGTCTCTCTCCCACAACAAATCCAACACCGAATATGTGCTCCTTTACGAGGAGGGACAAACGACAACGGATAACCAGATATCCCATTTGTTTCGTGAACAGATGTTCGGAAACTACGCAGAGGATACTTCAACGGAACCCTAAAGTGGTTTGCTGGTTGAATCGTATACAACAGAATCGACCTGGCAACTCCAAAGTGAAAAGAGATCAGGGACTTTCCCACTAAGAGTGCTCATTAATTACAAACTTAATATCTCCTCTTTTTTTAATTGAAACTCCTTGTTTCTGAAAGGAAAAGCAATACAAAGTACTATGTGTAATGATAAATTAGTCTCACAAATGTTATGTGGTTAAGGGGTCCCGGTGCTCTATAGCTCGAAAATTTGGGGTATTTTTAGGAATTGTTTTTTAAAGTGAAACAATTAAAAACGATATTTAAATTTTTTAGACATTTTATTTAACTTCTTTTACACACAAAAATGAGAGAAAATTGTTTTTAATTTTAATAATTAATAAATGGGTTGACCCTGCCCAAAAATTGGACCTGGACGGTGTTGTCCATTTTGGCCCTTCTATTTATCTGAAACACAAAAATCCCAAAAAATATTAATAAGTATGATTGTAGTAGAATAAAAAAAAAGTTTACCAAATGGCGCAGTTTTAAATTTGACACTCTGAAAACCTGGTTTTTTCAGTTTTTTAATAAAAAAAAGGCGAACGATAATATGATTCTAGTACAGGCGATAGCCATTGATGTTGTGAAGAACATATTAAAATTTGAGACGATAATGAATAGTTTTTTTTTTTGACAACACCATCCCGAAGGAAGTAGTTTCGAGATAAATGGATTTAAAGTCTTCTCTCTCTGTCTTCCAAAAATAACAATTTTATACTTTTTTGTTCTTCCTTTGAAAATAGGTGCAGATGCAGATGGACACAGTCATAGCAGTTGCAGCAGCTCAGATAATCATGACCACGACGGCAAGTTGTTTTTACTGAAAGGAGCGCAATATGTGTATACAACCGAGGCGGCGATAAATGATTCCAACAGCCCACACCGGCACCAGCACCACGAAATCAGCTATAATGATGATGGAAATGGCAATTTCGAGCGCGAATTGAAAATCTTGCGGCAAGCATCATTGAAGCTAATACAAAATAACAACAAAGATAGTTAAATTATTTGTTCTTGGTTTTTAATATTTAATTTGTATACTACTTATTATATTATACTAGCAACCCGCCCGGCTTTGCGCGGGTATAAAATATATACCCTATGTCACTCACTGAAAAAATGATTAAAATCGATCCAGTAATTTTGGCTTATTCATTACTGCCCGTGGCCCGCACGCGTTAAAGTTGGAGTAACACAATTCCCCTTTCTTTACAGCATGAAGATTTCCTGCTATCTTTGGAATATCTAAATTCATACCCTACACTTTTACATATTTACTTTTTGCATTTCTACATATGTATTTATTTCATTTTTACAACAATTAATATATTACAGAATGTCTTTATATACAACGTTCATAGCTTTCTTGTCATTAGACAATACAAACACGTTTTCTCTAGAGGTTACTCTTGAAAGAGCGACATACAGTTGGCCATGTGAAAAACGGTCAACGCTCAAATCTAAGCCTGCAACGTTGAAGGTTTGACCCTTAGATTTATTAATGGTCATTGCAAAAGATGCCTTTACCGGAAATTGTAAGCGTCTAAATTGGAATGGTAGATCCGATGGTATCAGAGGGATTCGGGGAATCAATACATCTTCTCCGGTACCACATTCTGTGAGTATTGTGCACTCTATTATGAAAGTTTTCAGTGATTTTACCAGCAAACGCGTGCCATTGCATTTATGTGGATTTAGGTTTCTTAATAAAATAACAGGACAACCTATTTTCAGCTCCATTTTTTGAGGACGGAGTTCAGACGGGTTCAAAGAATTTAGGGATTCTGTAGGAAAATGAACAGCTTCTTCCAAATCGAGAACAGTATCGACCGAGTAGTATATTTTCGTCGGCGCATCAATCTTTGAAATAATCAAGTTATTTACTTTATCTACTTGTTCGTTAGTTGGTGACAGAATAGCTCTTTCTTTAAACCAAGATATAGTCTTATAACTTATGTTATCAATGTCAGGATAGACATTGTTGACTAACTCTTGGATGTTGTCTATCAAAACACAAAGGTTTTCTAGGTTAATCCTTCCCTCACTTTGTGTTAATTCTCCATTGCCAACTTTTAGCAGCTTCTCTGGAAAAAGCTTGTTCTCACGTGAATATGACGAAACCCTCATATTAGTTGTAAGCTCTAATTTATTGACATGCGACCAAAGGTGGGATCTTTTTAGCGAAGCATTTATTTCGTCAGCACGTGTTCCCCGAGTCACAACTGGTAGGATTTGACGGAAATCTCCTGAGAACAGAATTGTACATCCACCCATAGGTGAATTTTTATTGCGCAAATCGCGCATTGTCCTATCCAGTGCTTCCACAGACGTCTTGTTTGACATGGTAGCTTCGTCCCAGACTATTAATGAGCAGTCACGCATCAATTCTCCTGTATTGCTCTGTTTAGAATCACTACAGATGCTGTTATCATCATCGGTGGCGATTTTCAGCGGTAGCTTGAATGTAGAGTATGCGGTTCGGTCTCCTTCCAAAAGAGTAGCGGCAATGCCGGATGACGCAACAGCTAACGCAATTTTTCCGGTAGATCTCACTTTTTTTAAAAGCAGATTGATTAAAAATGTTTTTCCTGTGCCTCCTGGGGCATCAAGGAAAAATAATTTCCCTTCATTGTTATCAATTGTTGATAGTAATGCAGTGAATACTTTTTTCTGATCGATGTTTAATCGTGGCTCATCTTGAGCTATATTTTGTAACAGTCTCGTTTGATCGTATGATGTTTCTCTTGTGTATTCGGCACTGTTAGTTAAATCAGAGTTAGTAGTATAAGCTGGCATCGGCAGCTCAAAATCCTTGATCGTTTTACCCGAAAGTAATTACACTATTTTGTTTAATTCAAATAATTCTTCGTCAAATATGTTTTGGTCATTTTGTACATCAACAGAGTTTAACTCTTGCCGTCGCCGAATCAGAATATCACTGGCCATTTTTTCTTGAAATTTATTCCATAGACTAACAGAATCAGTTACTTGGCAAAACACTACTATGACGGCAAATAAATATCTTAATAATGTAGCTGAACTACAAACAGCTGCTTCTGATAATGTATTTTCCTAGTGAGAATCGTCTTCCAAGGGCCCCATAGCTTTGCATGCTGCTTGATAAGTATTGTAAACAACACCTTGTAAAGTGCTTAGGTGAGCAAAGGATGTCGGGCCTTTTACAATATGCAGTAACATTCTCAGATATAAAAAATAGTTTTAAAAAACTAAAAAACACGCTTTTATTGCTAATCGAACTAAAAAGTAGAAAATAAATTTTAATGACAAAGGGACCTATAATGAAGTAATAGCAAATCGAACGATCAGTCATAGTCAACTACCTCAGAACAGAATTATAACAAAAATTAAGATACAAATAGAGTAATTCAAATTCGAGTTAAAAGCGTGGGATGCTTGATATAGTAAATATTACAATCATTCTCTTGGCAACTACCTGTGTACAGAGGGTTATGAAAGTGAAGCAAAATGCATCCCACGCTTTTAACTCTAATTTGAATTGGGATGCTTGATATAGTAAATATTACAATCATTCTCTTGGCAACTACCTGTGTACAGAGGGTTATGAAAGTGAAGCAAAATGCATCCCACGCTTTTAACTCTAATTTGAATTACTCTATTTGTATCTTAATTTTTGTTATAATTCTGTTCTGAGGTAGTTGACTATGACTGATCGTTCGATTTGCTATTACTTCATTATAGGTCCCTTTGTCATTAAAATTTATTTTCTACTTTTTAGTTCGATTAGCAATAAAAGCGTGTTTTTTAGTTTTTTTAAACTATTTTTTATTTTCTACTTTTTAGTTCGATTAGCAAAAAAGCGTGTTTTTTAGTTTTTTTTTAACTATTTTTTTATTTTTAGTATATGTAGGTGTTTACGAGTAATATACTATTACACAACCGCACACTAAATACTAACCTCAATGGTGGTGTGGAAACTAAAAATTCCCAATTTTTGTTTAAAAAAATACCCAATTCATGTTTCTACCGGTGTGGGAATATTGGCAAATGTTATAAAAAATGCACATTTTTCAGCGCTCTCACGAGAAAAAGAGTTTCCCATCTAGTCATCTATGTTGTGTGTTCCGAGTCGATCAGATTTTTAGAAGCCAATGAAAATTAAGCTCAAAGATTCCGTTACATACATACAACCCGGGCTAATAAAAGTGTGTTAATTATTCTATTTGTATCTTAATTTTTGTTATAATTTTGTTCTGAGGTAGTTGACTATGACTGATCGTTCGATTTGCTATTACTTCATTATAGGTCTCTTTATCATTAAAATTTATTTTCTACTTTTTCGTTCGATTAGCAAAAAAGCGTGTTTTTTAGTTTTTTTAAACTATTTTTTATTTTCTACTTTTTAGTTCGATTAGCAAAAAAACGTGTTTTTTAGTTTCTTTAAACTATTTTTTTTTATTATGAATGAAAATTATTGTTATCATTGCAGTCAGTGAATAAATGATTCGATATATTCGTGTTATATTTAATTCCTTTCTTATCGACTGTGAGTCTAAAGCTATGCAGTTATCGGCCGTGATAAAGAAGTAATCGGGATGAAGAACTTATTTCGTGGAGGGAGCCTGAGAAACTGATTTACAAGAATAAATAAAGATTTTTCATTTTACAACCAAATTCACTTTACTTTTTGCCCACAGTAAAAAAAAGAAAATATTAATCCTGGCAATCCTAGTAAGGATAATGGAAAACTTTTATCAAATTATTGCATTGTCATCGGTCCTTGATAGGTGTGCAAAATTTCAAGTCGATCAGATTTTTAGAAGCCAGTGAAAATTAAGCTCAAAGATTCCGTTACATACATACATACATACAACTCGTCCTAATAAAAGTGTGTTAAAAAGCATTCGCTGTTGTTGGGATGAATCACAATCGAGCGATTCGTAAATACGTACATACATACGTCACCATACGATGTAATTCAACATTAATGAGGTGTGGTGAGATTATCGCTTAACGCCTGTTGCTTCATTCGGTTGACAGCGAACAAACACACAAACAGCTTTTTTTGGAAAAAGAGCTGCTTTTGTTTAAACAATTTTGGTTAAATAACAAATAAATCAATTATTTTTTTGATGCAGGACGAAGGTAAATATTTCAAAGTTAAACTTCAAGAAAGTTTCATTTTATTTGGTTGATTCGTTTATGATTTATGGTCGTGAAAACAAAAAATTTATGTTTTTTTGCCACATTTTGACCGATTGCCACGCCACCTTTATATATTTCTTCACATTATATTGATATAAACCTTCCACTTCAATCAATCTATCTTTAAAAAAAACCGCATCGAAATCCGTTGCGTAGTTTTAAAGATTTAAGCATTCAAGGGGACATAGGGACAGAAAAAGCGAGTTTGTTTTATAATATGTAGTGATTTCAATTGAGTTTTTATGTGTACATTTATCTTGTGTCTATATATAAATTGTTAAGAAATTCATATTGAAAATTAACGGTTTGAGGTGATAAATTTGGTGGAAGATTACTATACTACGAATATTACTATAACTGTCATGTTAGCTTCGAAATTACAACGCATGCGCATTGAAGTCACCTACAACCAATCGGTTTTCACCTCTGATGAGCGCACCTATATCAGGGTGATATCCTGCCGGGCAGCAGATGACAGGGGGTATACAGACGTTAAATATTTCGAGCTCGGAATCGCCTTCCGGACAGCTATACCTTGATATTCTAAGGTGCTGTCCCTGCGGTTGATACCTTCACCGATGAGACGATACTGCACTGTGTGGTGGACTATAAACGCTAGGCCACCACCATTGTCTCGCTCGCGATCGTGTCTGTGCACGTTATAGCCATCCCTGGGTATCAGAGAGGACCTAGCGTGCAGCTTGGTTTCCTGGACCGCAGCTATTTTGATACTGTGTCGGCTTATGAAGTCAACTATCTCGTCGACCTTGCTCGTGAGTCCATTGCAGTTGAATTGTAGAAGCTAGAAGTCATTCCGGTAACGTAGAACCGGCTGCCATGGGAATGGTAGTCATTCACTGTTGTGGGAGGAGTGACATATGTACTAATTTGTTGTTTATTACTACATAAATTGTCAATTTTTATGCTTATTAAGGTATTTACTATTGTTCAACACTTCTGTTGTTTCTTCTTTTTGTGTATTAAAAAAATTGTAATCTTACAAATTAAAAAAATAAAATTGATATTTGAAATAATAAAAATGTTTAGTCCACTTTCATACAGCAAACGTATAATATTGAAAATTTATTTTTATAAATGCTAAACAAAGAATATAATAGTGGGTACGTTTACGGTGCGCTTGCTCAGGGCTTGGGCGAAGTCAAATCGACACAGCACTTGCTTCGTATCGTTTATTAACACCATTAGAGCTCCCAAAAATGATGGGCAGAAGTTACTGAATTATTGTCTATGACCTAGCCCGGTACAATTTTTGTAATTGAAATAAACATATCTTTGGATGTTAGTTATTCATGTTCACGTATTGGACCCAAAAATCTTCCGCAGAATATTTCTCTCAAGCACTCCAAGGGATGCTTCATCGGATATTGTCATCGTCCAAGCTTCTGCGCAATACGGTAGGACGGGGGCTTTATAAAGTATAAGTTTTGTTCGACGGGAGATGATTTTACTACTCAATTGCAAGTAGCAGTTGTTAGGAAGAAATATTCTACGTTGTCGGTGTTAATGCTGGTTCCTAGATGAACTGAGTTTCTTACAACCTCGAAATCATGACTGTCAATAGTGGCGTGGTTACCGATACGCCATTGGGCCGACTGTTTGTTTGATAACACGAGATAATTCTTTTTGTTGTCGTTCTCCACCAAACCCATCCATTTCGCTTCTTTATACAGTTTAGAAAAGGCAGAAATAACAACGCGGTTGTTAAGGAAAAAGATGTCAATATCGTCATATCGCATATGCCATATCCCTGAGCGATTAAGTTCTGCGGTTCACACGATTTTTCCAGTACCAGGTTAAGAAAGGCACTCGACAACGAGTCACCCTGCCTGAAACCTCGTGTGGTGTTCTGACGGCGCTACTGGTATTGAGCGGGGATACAAAATTCAGACCTCCTTTTCTACTGTCGAAGGCTGCTTTATAAACGACAAAGAGATAGTATGTGTCGATTCTCCTTTCATGGGTATTTTCCAAGACTTTGCATATTAAGAATATCTTGGCAATTGTTGAATCCGGTTCTAGCCCTACACTTATAAGGTCCAATCAGTTGGTTGATGATGGGCTCGCCTTTCACACATTACCCTCGCTAAAATCTTATACACGGTATTTAGAAAACTAATCCCGTTTCTTATAACAACCATATGCAGTTTGGACTCGGCTCAATACTGAAGGTCCTTACATCTGTTTAAAAACATCAAGATGCACACCATAAATTGGAGGAGGCACACTCAACATGGGGTGTAAGCGCTAACTACATACTTATATACTGTATGGCCCCGCTTCATGCGGTGGATACGTTCTACAGAAATGCGCATATAGAAACTTTGCATTAAAAAATACTTTACTTCCCTTGAAAAAGTAAGGTTGTATTCTGTAATTCTCTAAAAGCGCATCAAACCAAAACAACGAGTAAAAATTAACTTAAAACAGCATAAAAAAATTAACAGAAATTAAAAGAAATTGGCTGCTTAAAAAAATACTTCGCATGCCTGAAAGGAATTCATATAATAGCTTAAAATAAACTGATATACAAACATAATTAATTTAATTTCATTGAAAAGTAATATAGTTTTATATTTTTTAATCATTATCACAATCTGTTAATGTTTGCACAGTTTGTAAAGTGGTTCCAAATAACCTTCACCATCAGAAAAGACTGCCAATAGATATTTGCGGTAAAGGCGATGTATTAATAGATGAGCGAACGCAAAATAGTGCGAGCTTTCAGCGTTCCACGATTTTTAGAGACCGTCTATACTCGGGTTTCCTAGACAAGCTCATATTTATGTATGTTTGTCCAAGAAATTTTTGTATAAAATATTGTACTAGCCGCACAACTTCCAAATTTCATAAAAATAATCCGCATAAAACTAGACTTTACAGTATACAGTGTACAATATAATAGTGCGATAATTGTCAAGATCCCTTGTCTTATGGATTGGACAGAACACAATTAAATTCCAATCGGCAGGCATGCTTTCATTCGACCATATTTTGCATAGGAGCTGATGTATGCACCTTACCAGCTCCTCGACGCCATATTTAGTTTGCTCATGTGGGTCCGTGTATTTTGTTGTTCTTTAGCCGCGCTTTCGCTTTTCTCACCTCGTCATGGTCGGGTAGCGGAACGACAGTTCCATCGTCAACGATTGGGGTATCGGGATCTTCACATTCTCTGTGATATGCGCAGCTCTCACTATTTTACAGGTCCGAGAAGTGTTCCCTCCGTAATTTAAGTATGTTCTGGATGTCAGTCACCAGATTGCCGTTTTTGACTTTACAGGAAAACAGCCCGGTCTTAAAACCTTCTGTAAGCTGCCGCACTTTCTGGTAGAATTCTCGGGCTTTAGTCCTGTTGGGCAGCATTTCGAGCTATCCGCAGTAACGTATTTCGGCCTCTCGTTTCTTCTTTCTGATAATACGTCTCCCCTGCATTCTGAGCTCCCGATAGCGATCCCACATGATAGTTGGGCAGTACTATCTGAAAGCAGGGGTGATGTGATTGCAGCTTGTCGATTTCGAACATTCCTTGCGTAGGTGCAGATATACGTTTTTTGCTGCACAGAAGCGTGTGCGTAGTTTAGCTGCAACAAGGTAATGATCCGAGTCGATGTTGTGCCCTCGGATCGTGCATTTAAAACATTAGAAGCGTGTCTTGCTTACGTCGCTTGATGTTTTTTTCGAGCCCCGACGAAGTAGATCAGCCTCTTTCCGGGACCGGATGTTTCGTTGTGCCAACTGAATTTTCCGACTATGGGACCAAAAATTCCCTTCTTGCCCACCCTGGTGTTGAAGTCGCCAAGCAGGATTTTTATGTCGGGGCGGGGGCAGCACTCACAGGAACGTTCCAGGCGCTCATAGAAGGAATTTTTGGTCACATCGTCCTTTTCTTCCGTTGGGGCTTGAGCGAGATGTTAAAAAATCGCGTTTTGATGCGAATTATTGCGAGACGCTCTTTCACCGGAGTGAACGACAGTACTTAACGACGAGGTCTCTCTCCCACAACAAATCCAACACCGAATATGTGCTCCTTTACGAGGAGGGACAAACGACAACGGATAACCAGATATCCCATTTGTTTCGTGAACAGATGTTCGGAAACTACGCAGAGGATACTTCAACGGAGCCCTAAAGTGGTTTGCTGGTTGAATCGTATACAACAGAATCGACCTGGCAACTCCAAAGTGAAAAGAGATCAGGGACTTTCCCACTAAGAGTGCTCATTAATTACAAACTTAATATCTCCTCTTTTTTTAATTGAAACTCCTTGTTTCTGAAAGGAAAAGCAATACAAAGTACTATGTGTAATGATAAATTAGTCTCACAAATGTTATGTGGTTAAGGGGTCCCGGTGCTCTATAGCTCGAAAATTTGGGGTATTTTTAGGAATTGTTTTTTAAAGTGAAACAATTAAAAACGATATTTAAATTTTTTAGACATTTTATTTAACTTCTTTTACACACAAAAATGAGAGAAAATTGTTTTTAATTTTAATAATTAATAAATGGGTTGACCCTGCCGAAAAATTGGACCTGGACGGTGTTGTCCATTTTGGCCCTTCTATTTATCTGAAACACAAAAATCTCAAAAAATATTAATAAGTATGATTGTACTAGAATAAAAAAAAAGTTTACCAAATGGCGCAGTTTTAAATTCGACACTCTGAAAACCTGGTTTTTTCAGTTTTTTAATAAAAAAAAATACGAACGATAATATGATTCTAGTACAGGCGATAGCCATTGATGTTGTGAAGAACATATTAAAATTTGAGACGATAATGAATAGTTTTTTTTTTTGACAACACCATCCCGAAGGAGAAGTTTCGAGATAAATGGATTTAAAGTCTTTTCTCTCTGTCTTCCAAAAATAACAATTTTATACTTTTTTGTTCTTCCTTTGAAAATAGGTGCAGATGCAGATGGACACAGTCATAGCAGTTGCAGCAGCTCAGATAATCATGACCACGACGGCAAGTTGTTTTTACTGAAAGGAGCGCAATATGTGTATACAACCGAGGCGGCGATAAATGATTCCAACAGCCAACACCGGCACCAGCACCACGAAATCAGCTATAATGATGATGGAAATGGCAATTTCGAGCGCGAATTGAAAATCTTGCGGCAAGCATCATTGAAGCTAATACAAAATAACAACAAAGATAGTTAAATTATTTGTTCTTGGTTTTTAATATTTAATTTGTATACTACTTATTATATTATACTAGCAACCCGCCCGGCTTTGCGCGGGTATAAAATATATACCCTATGTCACTCACTGAAAAAATGATTAAAATCGATCCAGTAATTTTGGCTTATTCATTACTGCCCGTGGCCCGTACGCGTTAAAGTTGGAGTAACACAATTCCCCTTTCTTTACAGCATGAAGATTTCCTGCTATCTTTGGAATATCTAAATTCATACCCTACACTTTTACATATTTACTTTTAGCATTTCTACATATGTATTTATTTCATTTTTACAACAATTAATATATTACAGAATGTCTTTATATACAACGTTCATAGCTTTCTTGTCATTAGACAATACAAACATGTTTTCTCTAGAGGTTACTCTTGAAAGAGCGACATACAGTTGGCCATGTGAAAAACGGTTAACGCTCAAATCTAAGCCTGCAACGTTAAAGGTTTGACCCTTAGATTTATTAATGGTCATTGCAAAAGATGCCTTTACCGGAAATTGTAAGCGTATAAATTGGAATGGTAGATCCGATGGTATCAGAGGGATTCGGGGAATCAATACATCTTCTCCGGTACCACATTCTGTGAGTATTGTGCACTCTATTATGAAAGTTTTCAGTGATTTTACCAGCAAACGCGTGCCATTGCATTTATGTGGATTTAGGTTTCTTAATAAAATAACAGGACAACCTATTTTCAGCTCCATTTTTTGAGGACGGAGTTCAGACGGGTTCAAAGAATTTAGGGATTCTGTAGGAAAATGAACAGCTTCTTCCAAATCGAGAACAGTATCGACCGAGTAGTATATTTTCGTCGGCGCATCAATCTTTGAAATAATCAAGTTATTTACTTTATCTACTTGTTCGTTAGTTGGTGACAGAATAGCTCTTTCTTTAAACCAAGATATAGTCTTATAACTTATGTTATCAATGTCAGGATAGACATTGTTGACTAACTCTTGGATGTTGTCTATCAAAACACAAAGGTTTTCTAGGTTAATCCTTCCCTCACTTAGTGTTAATTCTCCATTGCCAACTTTTAGCAGCTTCTCTGGAAAAAGCTTGTTCTCACGTGAATATGACGAAACCCTCATATTAGTTGTAAGCTCTAATTTATTGACATGCGACCAAAGGTGGGATCTTTTTAGCGAAGCATTTATTTCGTCAGCACGTGTTCCCCGAGTCACAACTGGTAGGATTTGACGGAAATCTCCTGAGAACAGAATTGTACATCCACCCATAGGTGAATTTTTATTGCGCAAATCGCGCATTGTCCTATCCAGTGCTTCCACAGACGTCTTGTTTGACATGGTAGCTTCGTCCCAGACTATTAATGAGCAGTCACGCATCAATTCTCCTGTATTGCTCTGTTTAGAATCACTACAGATGCTGTTATCATCATCGGTGGCGATTTTCAGCGGTAGCTTGAATGTAGAGTATGCGGTTCGGTCTCCTTCCAAAAGAGTAGCGGCAATGCCGGATGACGCAACAGCTAACGCAATTTTTCCGGTAGATCTCACTTTTTTTAAAAGCAGATTGATTAAAAATGTTTTTCCTGTGCCTCCTGGGGCATCAAGAAAAAATAATTTCCCTTCATTGTTATCAATTGTTGATAGTAATGCGGTGAATACTTTTTTCTGATCGATGTTTAATCGTGGCTCATCTTGAGCTATATTTTGTAACAGTCTCGTTTGATCGTATGATGTTTCTCTTGTGTATTCGGCACTGTTAGTTAAATCAGAGTTAGTAGTATAAGCTGGCATCGGCAGCCCAAAATCCTTGATCGTTTTACCCGAAAGTAATTACACTATTTTGTTTAATTCAAATAATTCTTCGTCAAATATGTTTTGGTCATTTTGTACATCAACAGAGTTTAACTCTTGCCGTCGCCGAATCAGAATATCACTGGCCATTTTTTCTTGAAATTTATTCCATAGACTAACAGAATCAGTTACTTGGCAAAACACTACTATGACGGCAAATAAATATCTTAATAATGTAGCTGAACTACAAACAGCTGCTTCTGATAATGTATTTTCCTAGTGAGAATCGTCTTCCAAGGGCCCCATAGCTTTGCATGCTGCTTGATAAGTATTGTAAACAACACCTTGTAAAGTGCTTAGGTGAGCAAAGGATGTCGGGCCTTTTACAATATGCAGTAACATTCTCAGATATAAAAAATAGTTAAAAAAAACTAAAAAACACGCTTTTATTGCTAATCGAACTAAAAAGTAGAAAATAAATTTTAATGACAAAGGGACCTATAATGAAGTAATAGCAAATCGAACGATCAGTCATAGTCAACTACCTCAGAACAGAATTATAACAAAAATTAAGATACAAATAGAGTAATTCAAATTCGAGTTAAAAGCGTGGGATGCTTGATATAGTAAATATTACAATCATTCTCTTGGCAACTACCTGTGTACAGAGGGTTATGAAAGTGAAGCAAAATGCATCCCACGCTTTTAACTCTAATTTGAATTGGGATGCTTGATATAGTAAATATTACAATCATTCTCTTGGCAACTACCTGTGTACAGAGGGTTATGAAAGTGAAGCAAAATGCATCCCACGCTTTTAACTCTAATTTGAATTACTCTATTTGTATCTTAATTTTTGTTATAATTCTGTTCTGAGGTAGTTGACTATGACTGATCGTTCGATTTGCTATTACTTCATTATAGGTCCCTTTGTCATTAAAATTTATTTTCTACTTTTTAGTTCGATTAGCAATAAAATCGTGTTTTTTAGTTTTTTTAAACTATTTTTTATTTTCTACTTTTTAGTTCGATTAGCAAAAAAGCGTGTTTTTTAGTTTTTTTTTAACTATTTTTTTATTTTTAGTATATGTAGGTGTTTACGAGTAATATACTATTACACAACCGCACACTAAATACTAACCTCAATGGTGGTGTGGAAACTAAAAATTCCCAATTTTTGTTTAAAAAAATACCCAATTCATGTTTCTACCGGTGTGGGAATATTGGCAAATGTTATAAAAAATGCACATTTTTCAGCGCTCTCACGAGAAAAAGAGTTTCCCATCTAGTCATCTATGTTGTGTGTTCCGAGTCGATCAGATTTTTAGAAGCCAATGAAAATTAAGCTCAAAGATTCCGTTACATACATACAACCCGGGCTAATAAAAGTGTGTTAATTATTCTATTTGTATCTTAATTTTTGTTATAATTTTGTTCTGAGGTAGTTGACTATGACTGATCGTTCGATTTGCTATTACTTCATTATAGGTCTCTTTATCATTAAAATTTATTTTCTACTTTTTCGTTCGATTAGCAAAAAAGCGTGTTTTTTAGTTTTTTTAAACTATTTTTTATTTTCTACTTTTTAGTTCGATTAGCAAAAAAACGTGTTTTTTAGTTTCTTTAAACTATTTTTTTTTATTATGAATGAAAATTATTGTTATCATTGCAGTCAGTGAATAAATGATTCGATATATTCGTGTTATATTTAATTCCTTTCTTATCGACTGTGAGTCTAAAGCTATGCAGTTATCGGCCGTGATAAAGAAGTAATCGGGATGAAGAACTTATTTCGTGGAGGGAGCCTGAGAAACTGATTTACAAGAATAAATAAAGATTTTTCATTTTACAACCAAATTCACCTTACTTTTTGCCCACAGTAAAAAAAAGAAAATATTAATCCTGGCAATCCTAGTAAGGATAATGGAAAACTTTTATCAAATTATTGCCTTGTCATCGGTCCTTGATAGGTGTGCAAAATTTCAAGTCGATCAGATTTTTAGAAGCCAGTGAAAATTAAGCTCAAAGATTCCGTTACATACATACATACATACAACCCGTCCTAATAAAAGTGTGTTAAAAAGCATTCGCTGTTGTTGGGATGAATCACAATCGAGCGATTCGTAAATACGTACATACATACGTCACCATACGATGTAATTCAACATTAATGAGGTGTGGTGAGATTATCGCTTAACGCCTGTTGCTTCATTCGGTTGACAGCGAACAAACACACAAACAGCTTTTTTTGGAAAAAGAGCTGCTTTTGTTTAAACAATTTTGGTTAAATAACAAATAAATCAATTATTTTTTTGATGCAGGACGAAGGTAAATATTTCAAAGTTAAACTTCAAGAAAGTTTCATTTTATTTGGTTGATTCGTTTATGATTTATGGTCGTGAAAACAAAAAATTTATGTTTTTTTGCCACATTTTGACCGATTGCCACGCCACCTTTATATATTTCTTCACATTATATTGATATAAACCTTCCTCTTCAATCAATCTATCTTTAAAAAAAACCGCATCGAAATCCGTTGCGTAGTTTTAAAGATTTAAGCATTCAAGGGGACATAGGGACAGAAAAAGCGAGTTTGTTTTATAATATGTAGTGATTTCAATTGAGTTTTTATGTGTACATTTATCTTGTGTCTATATATAAATTGTTAAGAAATTCATATTGAAAATGAACGGTTTGAGGTGATATATTTGGTGGAAGATTACTATACTACGAATATTACTATAACTGTCATGTTAGCTTCGAAATTACAACGCATGCGCATTGAAGTCACCTACAACCAATCGGTTTTCACCTCTGATGAGCGCACCTATATCAGGGTGATATCCTGCCGGGCAGCAGATGACAGGGGGTATATAGACGATAAATATTTCGAGCTCGGAATCGCCTTCCGGACAGCTATACCTTGATATTCTAAGGTGCTGTCCCTGCGGTTGATACCTTCACCGATGAGACGATACTGCACTGTGTGGTGGACTATAAACGCTAGGCCACCACCATTATCTCGCTCGCGATCGTGTCTGTGCACGTTATAGCCATCCCTGGGTATCAGAGAGGACCTAGCGTGCAGCTTGGTTTCCTGGACCGCAGCTATTTTGATACTGTGTCGGCTTATGAAGTCAACTATCTCGTCGACCTTGCTCGTGAGTCCATTGCAGTTGAATTGTAGAAGCTAGAAGTCATTCCGGTAACGTAGAACCGGCTGCCATGGGAATGGTAGTCATTCACTGTTGTGGGAGGAGTGACATATGTACTAATTTGTTGTTTATTACTACATAAATTGTCAATTTTTATGCTTATTAAGGTATTTACTATTGTTCAACACTTCTGTTGTTTCTTCTTTTTGTGTATTAAAAAAATTGTAATCTTACAAATTAAAAAAATAAAATTGATATTTGAAATAATAAAAATGTTTAGTCCACTTTCATACAGCAAACGTATAATATTGAAAATTTATTTTTATAAATGCTAAACAAAGAATATAATAGTGGGTACGTTTACGGTGCGCTTGCTCAGGGCTTGGGCGAAGTCAAATCGACACAGCACTTGCTTCGTATCGTTTATTAACACCATTAGAGCTCCCAAAAATGATGGGCAGAAGTTACTGAATTATTGTCTATGACCTAGCCCGGTACAATTTTTGTAATTGAAATAAACATATCTTTGGATGTTAGTTATTCATGTTCACGTATTGGACCCAAAAATCTTCCGCAGAATATTTCTCTCAAGCACTCCAAGGGATGCTTCATCGGATATTGTCATCGTCCAAGCTTCTGCGCAATACGGTAGGACGGGGGCTTTATAAAGTATAAGTTTTGTTCGACGGGAGATGATTTTACTACTCAATTGCAAGTAGCAGTTGTTAGGAAGAAATATTCTACGTTGTCGGTGTTAATGCTGGTTCCTAGATGAACTGAGTTTCTTACAACCTCGAAATCATGACTGTCAATAGTGGCGTGGTTACCGATACGCCATTGGGCCGACTGTTTGTTTGATAACACGAGATAATTCTTTTTGTTGTCGTTCTCCACCAAACCCATCCATTTCGCTTCTTTATAAAAGATGTCAATATCGTCATATCGCATATGCCATATTCTTGAGCGATTAAGTTCTGCGGTTCACACGATTTTTCCAGTACCAGGTTAAGAAAGGCACTCGACAACGAGTCACCCTGCCTGAAACCTCGTTTGGTGTTCTGACGGCGCTACTGGTATTGAGCGGGGATACAAAATTCAGACCTCCTTTTCTACTGTCGAAGGCTGCTTTATAACCGACAAAGAGATAGTCTGTGTCGATTCTCCTTTCATGGGTATTTTCCAAGACTTTGCATATTAAGAATATCTTGGCAATTGTTGAATCCGGTTCTAGCCCTACACTTATAAGGTCCAATCAGTTGGTTGATGATGGGCTCGCCTTTCACACATTACCCTCGCTAAAATCTTATACACGGTATTTAGAAAACTAATCCCGTTTCTTATAACAACCATATGCAGTTTGGACTCGGCTCAATACTGAAGGTCCTTACATCTGTTTAAAAACATCGCTAACTACATACTTATATACTGTATGGCCTCGCTTCATGCGGTGGATACGTTCTACAGAAATGCGCATATAGAAACTTTGTATTAAAAAATACTTTACTTCCCTTGAAAAAGTAAGGTTGTATTCTGTAATTCTCTAAAAGAGCATTAAACCAAAACAACGAGTAAAAATTAACTTAAAACAGCATAAAAAAATTAACAGAAATTAAAGGAAATTGGCTGCTTAAAAAAATACTTCGCATGCCTGAAAGGAATTCATATAATAGCTTAAAATAAACTGATATACAAACATAATTAATTTAATTTCATTGAAAAGTAATATAGTTTTATATTTTTTAATCATTATCACAATCTGTTAATGTTTGCACAGTTTGTAAAGTGGTTCCAAATAACCTTCACCATCAGAAAAGACTGTCAATAGATATTTGCGGTAAAGGCGATGTATTAATAGATGAGCGAACGCAAAATAGTGCGAGCTTTCAGCGTTCCACGATTTTTAGAGACCGTCTATACTCGGGTTTCCTAGACAAGCTCATATTTATGTATGTTTGTCCAAGAAATTTTTGTATAAAATATTGTACTAGCCGCACAACTTCCAAATTTCATAAAAATAATCCGCATAAAACTAGACTTTACAGTATACAGTGTACAATATAATAGTGCGATAATTGTCAAGATCCCTTGTCTTATGGATTGGACAGAACACAATTAAATTCCAATCGGCAGGCATGCTTTCATTCGACCATATTTTGCATAGGAGCTGATGTATGCACCTTACCAGCTCCTCGACGCCATATTTAATTTGCTCATGTGGGTCCGTGTATTTTGTTGTTCTTTAGCCGCGCTATCGCTTTTCTCACCTCGTCATGGTCGGGTAGCGGAACGACAGTTCCATCGTCAACGATTGGGGTATCGGGATCTTCACATTCTCTGTGATATGCGCAGCTCTCACTATTTTACAGGTCCGAGAAGTGTTCCCTCCGTAATTTAAGTATGTTCTGGATGTCAGTTACCAGATTGCCGTTTTTGACTTTACAGGAAAACAGCCCGGTCTTAAAACCTTCTGTAAGCCGCCGCACTTTCTGGTAGAATTCTCGGGCTTTAGTCCTGTTGGGCAGCATTTCGAGCTATCCGCAGTAACGTATTTCGGCCTCTCGTTTCTTCTTTCTGATAATACGTCTCCCCTGCATTCTGAGCTCCCGATAGCGATCCCACATGATAGTTGGGCAGTACTATCTGAAAGCAGGGGTGATGTGATTGCAGCTTGTCGATTTCGAACATTCTTTGCGTAGGTGCAGATGTACGTTTTTTGCTGCACAGAAGCGTGTGCGTAGTTTAGCTGCAACAAGGTAATGATCCGAGTCGATGTTGTGCCCTCGGATCGTGCATTTAAAACATTAGAAGCGTGTCTTGCTTACGTCGCTTGATGTTTTTTTCGAGCCCCGACGAAGTAGATCAGCCTCTTTCCGGGACCGGATGTTTCGTTGTGCCAACTGAATTTTCCGACTATGGGACCAAAAATTCCCTTCTTGCCCACCCTGGTGTTGAAGTCGCCAAGCAGGATTTTTATGTCGGGGCGGGGGCAGCGCTCACAGGAACGTTCCAGGCGCTCATAGAAGGAATTTTTGGTCACATCGTCCTTTTCTTCCGTTGGGGCTTGAGCGAGATGTTAAAAAATCGCGTTTTGATGCGAATTATTGCGAGACGCTCTTTCACCGGAGTGAACGACAGTACTTAACGACGAGGTCTCTCTCCCACAACAAATCCAACACCGAATATGTGCTCCTTTACGAGGAGGGACAAACGACAACGGATAACCAGATATCCCATTTGTTTCGTGAACAGATGTTCGGAAACTACGCAGAGGATACTTCAACGGAGCCCTAAAGTGGTTTGCTGGTTGAACCGTATGCAACAGAATCGACCTGGCAACTCCAAAGTGAAAAGAGATCAGGGACTTTCCCACTAAGAGTGCTCATTAATTACAAACTTAATATCTCCTCTTTTTTTAATTGAAACTCCTTGTTTCTGAAAGGAAAAGCAATACAAAGTACTATGTGTAATGATAAATTAGTCTCACAAATGTTATATGGTTAAGGGGTCCCGGTGCTTTATAGCTCGAAAGTTTGGGGTATTTTTAAATTTAAACAATATTTAAATTTTTTAGACATTTTATTTAACTTCTTTTACACACAAAAATGAGAGAAAATTGTTTTTAATTTTAATAATTAATAAATGGGTTGACCCTGCCGAAAAATTGGACCTGGACTGTGTTGTCCATTTTGGCCCTTCTATTTATCTGAAACACAAAAATCCCAAAAAATATTAATAAGTATGATTGTAGTAGAATAAAAAAAAAGTTTACCAAATGGCGCAGTTTTAAATTTGACACTCTGAAAACCTGGTTTTTTCAGTTTTTTAATAAAAAAAAATACGAACGATAATATGATTCTAGTACAGGCGATAGCCATTGATGTTGTGAAGAACATATTAAAATTTGAGACGATAATGAATAGTTTTTTTTTTGACAACACCATCCCGAAGGAAGTAGTTTCGAGATAAATGGATTTAAAGTATTCTCTCTCTGTCTTCCAAAAATAACAATTTTATACTTTTTTGTTCTTCCTTTGAAAATAGGTGCAGATGCAGATGGACACAGTCATAGCAGTTGCAGCAGCTCAGATAATCATGACCACGACGGCAAGTTGTTTTTACTGAAAGGAGCGCAATATGTGTACACAACCGAGGCGGCGATAAATGATTCCAACAGCCAACACCGGCACCAGCACCACGAAATCAGCTATAATGATGATGGAAATGGCAATTTCGAGCGCGAATTGAAAATCTTGCGGCAAGCATCATTGAAGCTAATACAAAAAAAACAACAAAGATAATTAAATTATTTGTTCTTGGTTTTTAATATTTAATTTGTATACTACTTATTATATTATACTAGCAACCCGCCCGGCTTTGCGCGGGTATAAAATATATACCCTATGTCACTCACTGAAAAAATGATTAAAATCGATCCAGTAATTTTGGCTTATTCATTACTGCCCGTGGCCCGCACGCGTTAAAGTTAGAGTAACACAATTCCCCTTTCTTTACAGCATGAAGATTTCCTGCTATCTTTGGAATATCTAAATTCATACCCTACACTTTTACATATTTACTTTTTGCATTTCTACATATGTATTTATTTCATTTTTACAACAATTAATATATTACAGAATGTCTTTATATACAACGTTCATAGCTTTCTTGTCATTAGACAATACAAACATGTTTTCTCTAGAGGTTACTCTTGAAAGAGCGACATACAGTTGGCCATGTGAAAAACGGTCAACGCTCAAATCTAAGCCTGCAACGTTGAAGGTTTGACCCTTAGATTTATTAATGGTCATTGCAAAAGATGCCTTTACCGGAAATTGTAAGCGTCTAAATTGGAATGGTAGATCCGATGGTATCAGAGGGATTCGGGGAATCAATACATCTTCTCCGGTACCACATTCTGTGAGTATTGTGCACTCTATTATGAAAGTTTTCAGTGATTTTACCAGCAAACGCGTGCCATTGCATTTATGTGGATTTAGGTTTCTTAATAAAATAACAGGACAACCTATTTTCAGCTCCATTTTTTGAGGACGGAGTTCAGACGGGTTCAAAGAATTTAGGGATTCTGTAGGAAAATGAACAGCTTCTTCCAAATCGAGAACAGTATCGACCGAGTAGTATATTTTCGTCGGCGCATCAATCTTTGAAATAATCAAGTTATTTACTTTATCTACTTGTTCGTTAGTTGGTGACAGAATAGCTCTTTCTTTAAACCAAGATATAGTCTTATAACTTATGTTATCAATGTCAGGATAGACATTGTTGACTAACTCTTGGATGTTGTCTATCAAAACACAAAGGTTTTCTAGGTTAATCCTTCCCTCACTTTGTGTTAATTCTCCATTGCCAACTTTTAGCAGCTTCTCTGGAAAAAGCTTGTTCTCACGTGAATATGACGAAACCCTCATATTAGTTGTAAGCTCTAATTTATTGACATGCGACCAAAGGTGGGATCTTTTTAGCGAAGCATTTATTTCGTCAGCACGTGTTCCCCGAGTCACAACTGGTAGGATTTGACGGAAATCTGCTGAGAACAGAATTGTACATCCACCCATAGGTGAATTTTTATTGCGCAAATCGCGCATTGTCCTATCCAGTGCTTCCACAGACGTCTTGTTTGACATGGTAGCTTCGTCCCAGACTATTAATGAGCAGTCACGCATCAATTCTCCTGTATTGCTCTGTTTAGAATCACTACAGATGCTGTTATCATCATCGGTGGCGATTTTCAGCGGTAGCTTGAATGTAGAGTATGCGGTTCGGTCTCCTTCCAAAAGAGTAGCATCCAATGCCGGATGACGCAACAGCTAACGCAATTTTTCCGGTAGATCTCACTTTTTTTAAAAGCAGATTGATTAAAAATGTTTTTCCTGTGCCTCCTGGGGCATCAAGGAAAAATAATTTCCCTTCATTGTTATCAATTGTTGATAGTAATGCAGTGAATACTTTTTTCTGATCGATGTTTAATCGTGGCTCATCTTGAGCTATATTTTGTAACAGTCTCGTTTGATCGTATGATGTTTCTCTTGTGTATTCGGCACTGTTAGTTAAATCAGAGTTAGTAGTATAAGCTGGCATCGGCAGCCCAAAATCCTTGATCGTTTTACCCGAAAGTAATTACACTATTTTGTTTAATTCAAATAATTCTTCGTCAAATATGTTTTGGTCATTTTGTACATCAACAGAGTTTAACTCTTGCCGTCGCCGAATCAGAATATCACTGGCCATTTTTTCTTGAAATTTATTCCATAGACTAACAGAATCAGTTACTTGGCAAAACACTACTATGACGGCAAATAAATATCTTAATAATGTAGCTGAACTACAAACAGCTGCTTCTGATAATGTATTTTCCTAGTGAGAATCGTCTTCCAAGGGCCCCATAGCTTTGCATGCTGCTTGATAAGTATTGTAAACAACACCTTGTAAAGTGCTTAGGTGAGCAAAGGATGTCGGGCCTTTTACAATATGCAACACGCTTTTATTGCTAATCGAACTAAAAAGTAGAAAATAAATTTTAATGACAAAGGGACCTATAATGAAGTAATAGCAAATCGAACGATCAGTCATAGTCAACTACCTCAGAACAGAATTATAACAAAAATTAAGATACAAATAGAGTAATTCAAATTAGAGTTAAAAGCGTGGGATGTATTTTGCTTCACTTTCATAACCCTCTATACACAGGTAGTTGCCAAGAGAATGATTGTAATATTTACTATATCAAGCATCCCAATTCAAATTAGAGTTAAAAGCGTGGGATGCATTTTGCTTCACTTTCATAACCCTCTGTACACAGGTAGTTGCCAAGAGAATGATTGTAATATTTACTATATCTACTTTTTAGTTCGATTAGCAAAAAAGCGTGTTTTTTAGTTTTTTTTTAACTATTTTTTTATTTTTAGTATATGTAGGTGTTTACGAGTAATATACTATTACACAACCGCACACTAAATACTAACCTCAATGGTGGTGTGGAAACTAAAAATTCCCAATTTTTGTTTAAAAAAATACCCAATTCATGTTTCTACCGGTGTGGGAATATTGGCAAATGTTATAAAAAATGCACATTTTTCAGCGCTCTCACGAGAAAAAGAGTTTCCCATCTAGTCATCTATGTTGTGTGTTCCGAGTCGATCAGATTTTTAGAAGCCAGTGAAAATTAAGCTCAAAGATTCCGTTACATACATACAACCCGGGCTAATAAAAGTGTGTTAATTATTCTATTTGTATCTTAATTTTTGTTATAATTTTGTTCTGAGGTAGTTGACTATGACTGATCGTTCGATTTGCTATTACTTCATTATAGGTCTCTTTATCATTAAAATTTATTTTCTACTTTTTCGTTCGATTAGCAAAAAAGCGTGTTTTTTAGTTTTTTTAAACTAATTTTTATTTTCTACTTTTTAGTTCGATTAGCAAAAAAACGTGTTTTTTAGTTTCTTTAAACTATTTTTTTTTATTATGAATGAAAATTATTGTTATCATTGCAGTCAGTGAATAAATGATTCGATATATTCGTGTTATATTTAATTCCTTTCTTATCGACTGTGAGTCTAAAGCTATGCAGTTATCGGCCGTGATAAAGAAGTAATCGGGATGAAGAACTTATTTCGTGGAGGGAGCCTGAGAAACTGATTTACAAGAATAAATAAAGATTTTTCATTTTACAACCAAATTCACCTTACTTTTTGCCCACAGTAAAAAAAAGAAAATATTAATCCTGGCAATCCTAGTAAGGATAATGGAAAACTTTTATCAAATTATTGCCTTGTCATCGGTCCTTGATAGGTGTGCAAAATTTCAAGTCGATCAGATTTTTAGAAGCCAGTGAAAATTAAGCTCAAAGATTCCGTTACATACATACATACATACAACCCGTCCTAATAAAAGTGTGTTAAAAAGCATTCGCTGTTGTTGGGATGAATCACAATCGAGCGATTCGTAAATACGTACATACATACGTCACCATACGATGTAATTCAACATTAATGAGGTGTGGTGAGATTATCGCTTAACGCCTGTTGCTTCATTCGGTTGACAGCGAACAAACACACAAACAGCTTTTTTTGGAAAAAGAGCTGCTTTTGTTTAAACAATTTTGGTTAAATAACAAATAAATCAATTATTTTTTTGATGCAGGACGAAGGTAAATATTTCAAAGTTAAACTTCAAGAAAGTTTCATTTTATTTGGTTGATTCGTTTATGATTTATGGTCGTGAAAACAAAAAATTTATGTTTTTTTGCCACATTTTGACCGATTGCCACGCCACCTTTATATATTTCTTCACATTATATTGATATAAACCTTCCTCTTCAATCAATCTATCTTTAAAAAAAACCGCATCGAAATCCGTTGCGTAGTTTTAAAGATTTAAGCATTCAAGGGACATAGGGACAGAAAAAGCGAGTTTGTTTTATAATATGTAGTGATTTCAATTGAGTTTTTATGTGTACATTTATCTTGTGTCTATATATAAATTGTTAAGAAATTCATATTGAAAATGAACGGTTTGAGGTGATATATTTGGTGGAAGATTACTATACTACGAATATTACTATAACTGTCATGTTAGCTTCGAAATTACAACGCATGCGCATTGAAGTCACCTACAACCAATCGGTTTTCACCTCTGATGAGCGCACCTATATCAGGGTGATATCCTGCCGGGCAGCAGATGACAGGGGGTATATAGACGTTAAATATTTCGAGCTCGGAATCGCCTTCCGGACAGCTATACCTTGATATTCTAAGGTGCTGTCCCTGCGGTTGATACCTTCACCGATGAGACGATACTGCACTGTGTGGTGGACTATAAACGCTAGGCCACCACCATTCTCTCGCTCGCGATCGTGTCTGTGCACGTTATAGCCAACCCTGGGTATCAGAGAGGACCTAGCGTGCAGCTTGGTTTCCTGGACCGCAGCTATTTTGATACTGTGTCGGCTTATGAAGTCAACTATCTCGTCGACCTTGCTCGTGAGTCCATTGCAGTTGAATTGTAGAAGCTAGAAGTCATTCCGGTAACGTAGAACCGGCTGCCATGGGAATGGTAGTCATTCACTGTTGTGGGAGGAGTGACATATGTACTAATTTGTTGTTTATTACTACATAAATTGTCAATTTTTATGCTTATTAAGGTATTTACTATTGTTCAACACTTCTGTTGTTTCTTCTTTTTGTGTATTAAAAAAATTGTAATCTTACAAATTAAAAAAATAAAATTGATATTTGAAATAATAAAGCAAACGTATAATATACATATATATAATTTCATACAGCAAACGTATAATATTGAAAATTTATTTTTATAAATGCTAAACAAAGAATATAATAGTGGGTACGTTTACGGTGCGCTTGCTCAGGGCTTGGGCGAAGTCAAATCGACACAGCACTTGCTTCGTATCGTTTATTAACACCATCAGAGCTCCCAAAAATGATGGGCAGAAGTTACTGAATTATTGTCTATGACCTAGCCCGGTACAATTTTTGTAATTGAAATAAACATATCTTTGGATGTTAGTTATTCATGTTCACGTATTGGACCCAAAAATCATCCGCAGAATATTTCTCTCAAGCACTCCAAGGGATGCTTCATCGGATATTGTCATCGTCCAAGCTTCTGCGCAATACGGTAGGACGGGGGCTTTATAAAGTATAAGTTTTGTTCGACGGGAGATGATTTTACTACTCAATTGCAAGTAGCAGTTGTTAGGAAGAAATATTCTACGTTGTCGGTGTTAATGCTGGTTCCTAGATGAACTGAGTTTCTTACAACCTCGAAATCATGACTGTCAATAGTGGCGTGGTTACCGATACGCCATTGGGCCGACTGTTTGTTTGATAACACGAGATAATTCTTTTTGTTGTCGTTCTCCACCAAACCCATCCATTTCGCTTCTTTATACAGTTTAGAAAAGGCAGAAATAACAACGCGGTTGTTAAGGAAAAAGATGTCAATATCGTCATATCGCATATGCCATATTCTTGAGCGATTAAGTTCTGCGGTTCACACGATTTTTCCAGTACCAGGTTAAGAAAGGCACTCGACAACGAGTCACCCTGCCTGAAACCTCGTTTGGTGTTCTGACGGCGCTACTGGTATTGAGCGGGGATACAAAATTCAGACCTCCTTTTCTACTGTCGAAGGCTGCTTTATAACCGACAAAGAGATAGTCTGTGTCGATTCTCCTTTCATGGGTATTTTCCAAGACTTTGCATATTAAGAATATCTTGGCAATTGTTGAATCCGGTTCTAGCCCTACACTTATAAGGTCCAATCAGTTGGTTGATGATGGGCTCGCCTTTCACACATTACCCTCGCTAAAATCTTATACACGGTATTTAGAAAACTAATCCCGTTTCTTATAACAACCATATGCAGTTTGGACTCGGCTCAATACTGAAGGTCCTTACATCTGTTTAAAAACATCGCTAACTACATACTTATATACTGTATGGCCTCGCTTCATGCGGTGGATACGTTCTACAGAAATGCGCATATAGAAACTTTGCATTAAAAAATACTTTACTTCCCTTGAAAAAGTAAGGTTGTATTCTGTAATTCTCTAAAAGCGCATTAAACCAAAACAACGAGTAAAAATTAACTTAAAACAGCATAAAAAAATTAACAGAAATTAAAGGAAATTGGCTGCTTAAAAAAATACTTCGCATGCCTGAAAGGAATTCATATAATAGCTTAAAATAAACTGATATACAAACATAATTAATTTAATTTCATTGAAAAGTAATATAGTTTTATATTTTTTAATCATTATCACAATCTGTTAATGTTTGCACACTTTGTAAAGTGGTTCCAAATAACCTTCACCATCAGAAAAGACTGTCAATAGATATTTGCGGTAAAGGCGATGTATTAATAGATGAGCGAACGCAAAATAGTGCGAGCTTTCAGCGTTCCACGATTTTTAGAGACCGTCTATACTCGGGTTTCCTAGACAAGCTCATATTTATGTATGTTTGTCCAAGAAATTTTTGTATAAAATATTGTACTAGCCGCACAACTTCCAAATTTCATAAAAATAATCCGCATAAAACTAGACTTTACAGTATACAGTGTACAATATAATAGTGCGATAATTGTCAAGATCCCTTGTCTTATGGATTGGACAGAACACAATTAAATTCCAATCGGCAGGCATGCTTTCATTCGACCATATTTTGCATAGGAGCTGATGTATGCACCTTACCAGCTCCTCGACGCCATATTTAATTTGCTCATGTGGGTCCGTGTATTTTGTTGTTCTTTAGCCGCGCTTTCGCTTTTCTCACCTCGTCATGGTCGGGTAGCGGAACGACAGTTCCATCGTCAACGATTGGGGTATCGGGATCTTCACATTCTCTGTGATATGCGCAGCTCTCACTATTTTACAGGTCCGAGAAGTGTTCCCTCCGTAATTTAAGTATGTTCTGGATGTCAGTCACCAGATTGCCGTTTTTGACTTTACAGGAAAACAGCCCGGTCTTAAAACCTTCTGTAAGCCGCCGCACTTTCTGGTAGAATTCTCGGGCTTTAGTCCTGTTGGGCAGCATTTCGAGCTATCCGCAGTAACGTATTTCGGCCTCTCGTTTCTTCTTTCTGATAATACGTCTCCCCTGCATTCTGAGCTCCCGATAGCGATCCCACATGATAGTTGGGCAGTACTATCTGAAAGCAGGGGTGATGTGATTGCAGCTTGTCGATTTCGAACATTCTTTGCGTAGGTGCAGATGTACGTTTTTTGCTGCACAGAAGCGTGTGCGTAGTTTAGCTGCAACAAGGTAATGATCCGAGTCGATGTTGTGCCCTCGGATCGTGCATTTAAAACATTAGAAGCGTGTCTTGCTTACGTCGCTTGATGTTTTTTTCGAGCCCCGACGAAGTAGATCAGCCTCTTTCCGGGACCGGATGTTTCGTTGTGCCAACTGAATTTTCCGACTATGGGACCAAAAATTCCCTTCTTGCCCACCCTGGTGTTGAAGTCGCCAAGCAGGATTTTTATGTCGGGGCGGGGGCAGCGCTCACAGGAACGTTCCAGGCGCTCATAGAAGGAATTTTTTGTCACATCGTCCTTTTCTTCCGTTGGGGCTTGAGCGAGATGTTAAAAAATCGCGTTTTGATGCGAATTATTGCGAGACGCTCTTTCACCGGAGTGAACGACAGTACTTAACGACGAGGTCTCTCTCCCACAACAAATCCAACACCGAATATGTGCTCCTTTACGAGGAGGGACAAACGACAACGGATAACCAGATATCCCATTTGTTTCGTGAACAGATGTTCGGAAACTACGCAGAGGATACTTCAACGGAGCCCTAAAGTGGTTTGCTGGTTGAATCGTATACAACAGAATCGACCTGGCAACTCCAAAGTGAAAAGAGATCAGGGACTTTCCCACTAAGAGTGCTCATTAATTACAAACTTAATATCTCCTCTTTTTTTAATTGAAACTCCTTGTTTCTGAAAGGAAAAGCAATACAAAGTACTATGTGTAATGATAAATTAGTCTCACAAATGTTATGTGGTTAAGGGGTCCCGGTGCTCTATAGCTCGAAAATTTGGGGTATTTTTAGGAATTGTTTTTTAAAGTGAAACAATTAAAAACGATATTTAAATTTTTTAGACATTTTATTTAACTTCTTTTACACACAAAAATGAGAGAAAATTGTTTTTAATTTTAATAATTAATAAATGGGTTGACCCTGCCGAAAAATTGGACCTGGACGGTGTTGTCCATTTTGGCCCTTCTATTAATCTGAAACACAAAAATCCCAAAAAATATTAATAAGTATGATTGTACTAGAATAAAAAAAAAGTTTACCAAATGGCGCAGTTTTAAATTCGACACTCTGAAAACCTGGTTTTTTCAGTTTTTTAATCAAAAAAATACGAACGATAATATGATTCTAGTACAGGCGATAGCCATTGATGTTGTGAAGAACATATTAAAATTTGAGACGATAATGAATAGTTTTTTTTTTTGACAACACCATCCCGAAGGAAGTAGTTTCGAGGTAAATGGATTTAAAGTCTTCTCTCTCTGTCTTCCAAAAATAACAATTTTATACTTTTTTGTTCTTCCTTTGAAAATAGGTGCAGATGCAGATGGACACAGTCATAGCAGTTGCAGCAGCTCAGATAATCATGACCACGACGGCAAGTTGTTTTTACTGAAAGGAGCGCAATATGTGTATACAACCGAGGAGGCGATAAATGATTCCAACAGCCAACACCGGCACCAGCACCAAGAAATCAGCTATAATGATGATGGAAATGGCAATTTCGAGCGCGAATTGAAAATCTTGCGGCAAGCATCATTGAAGCTAATACAAAATAACAACAAAGATAATTAAATTATTTGTTCTTGGTTTTTAATATTTAATTTGTATACTACTTATTATATTATACTAGCAACCCGCCCGGCTTTGCGCGGGTATAAAATATATACCCTATGTCACTCACTGAAAAAATGATTAAAATCGATCCAGTAATTTTGGCTTATTCATTACTGCCCGTGGCCCGCACGCGTTAAAGTTGGAGTAACACAATTCCCCTTTCTTTACAGCATGAAGATTTCCTGCTATCTTTGGAATATCTAAATTCATACCCTACACTTTTACATATTTACTTTTTGCATTTCTACATATGTATTTATTTCATTTTTACAACAATTAATATATTACAGAATGTCTTTATATACAACGTTCATACCTTTCTTGTCATTAGACAATACAAACATGTTTTCTCTAGAGGTTACTCTTGAAAGAGCGACATACAGTTGGCCATGTGAAAAACGGTCAACGCTCAAATCTAAGCCTGCAACGTTGAAGGTTTGACCCTTAGATTTATTAATGGTCATTGCAAAAGATGCCTTTACCGGAAATTGTAAGCGTCTAAATTGGAATGGTAGATCCGATGGTATCAGAGGGATTCGGGGAATCAATACATCTTCTCCGGTACCACATTCTGTGAGTATTGTGCACTCTATTATGAAAGTTTTCAGTGATTTTACCAGCAAACGCGTGCCATTGCATTTATGTGGATTTAGGTTTCTTAATAAAATAACAGGACAACCTATTTTCAGCTCCATTTTTTGAGGACGGAGTTCAGACGGGTTCAAAGAATTTAGGGGTTCTGTAGGAAAATGAACAGCTTCTTCCAAATCGAGAACAGTATCGACCGAGTAGTATATTTTCGTCGGCGCATCAATCTTTGAAATAATCAAGTTATTTACTTTATCTACTTGTTCGTTAGTTGGTGACAGAATAGCTCTTTCTTTAAACCAAGATATAGTCTTATAACTTATGTTATCAATGTCAGGATAGACATTGTTGACTAACTCTTGGATGTTGTCTATCAAAACACAAAGGTTTTCTAGGTTAATCCTTCCCTCACTTAGTGTTAATTCTCCATTGCCAACTTTTAGCAGCTTCTCTGGAAAAAGCTTGTTCTCACGTGAATATGACGAAACCCTCATACTAGTTGTAAGCTCTAATTTATTGACATGCGACCAAAGGTGGGATCTTTTTAGCGAAGCATTTATTTCGTCAGCACGTGTTCCTCGAGTCACAACTTGTTGGATTTGACGGAAATCTGCTGAGAACAGAATTGTACATCCACCCATAGGTGAATTTTTGTTGCGCAAATCGCGCATTGTCCTATCCAGTGCTTCCACAGACGTCTTGTTTGACATGGTAGCTTCGTCCCAGACTATTAATGAGCAGTCACGCATCAATTTTCCTGTATTGCTCTGTTTAGAATCACTACAGACGCTGTTATCATCATCGGTGGCGATTTTCAGCGGTAGCTTGGATGTAGAGTATGCGGTTCGGTCTCCTTCCAAAAGAGTAGCGGCAATGCCGGATGACGCAACAGCTAACGCAATTTTTCCGGTAGATCTCACTTTTTTTAAAAGCAGATTGATTAAAAATGTTTTTCCTGTGCCTCCTGGGGCATCAAGGAAAAATAATTTCCCTTCATTGTTATCAATTGTTGATAGTAATGCAGTGAATACTTTTTTCTGATCGATGTTTAATCGTGGCTCATCTTGAGCTATATTTTGTAACAGTCTCGTTTGATCGTATGATGTTTCTCTTGTGTATTCGGCACTGTTAGTTAAATCAGAGTTAGTAGTATAAGCTGGCATCGGCAGCCCAAAATCCTTAATCGTTTTACCCGAAAGTAATTACATTATTTTGTTTAATTCAAATAATTCTTCGTCAAATATGTTTTGGTCATTTTGTACATCAACAGAGTTTAACTCTTGCCGTCGCCGAATCAGAATATCACTGGCCATTTTTTCTTGAAATTTATTCCATAGACTAACAGAATCAGTTACTTGACAAAACACTACCATGACGGCAAATAAATATCTTAATAATGTAGCTGAACTACAAACAGCTGCTTCTGATAATGTATTTTCCTAATGAGAATCGTCTTCCAAGGGCCCCATAGCTTTGCATGCTGCTTGATAAGTATTGTAAACAACACCTTGTAAAGTGCTTAGGTGAGCAAAGGATGTCGGGCCTTTTACTATATGCAGTAACATTCTCAGATATAAAAAATAGTTTAAAAAAACTAAAAAACACGCTTTTATTGCTAATCGAACTAAAAAGTAGAAAATAAATTTTAATGACAAAGGGACCTATAATGAAGTAATAGCAAATCGAACGATCAGTCATAGTCAACTACCTCAGAACAGAATTATAACAAAAATTAAGATACAAATAGAGTAATTCAAATTCGAGTTAAAAGCGTGGGATGCTTGATATAGTAAATATTACAATCATTCTCTTGGCAACTACCTGTGTGCAGAGGGTTATGAAAGTGAAGCAAAATGCATCCCACGCTTTTAACTCTAATTTGAATTGGGATGCTTGATATAGTAAATATTACAATCATTCTCTTGGCAACTACCTGTGTACAGAGGGTTATGAAAGTGAAGCAAAATGCATCCCACGCTTTTAACTCTAATTTGAATTACTCTATTTGTATCTTAATTTTTGTTATAATTCTGTTCTGAGGTAGTTGACTATGACTGATCGTTCGATTTGCTATTACTTCATTATAGGTCCCTTTTCATTAAAATTTATTTTCTACTTTTTAGTTCGATTAGCAATAAAAGCGTGTTTTTTAGTTTTTTTAAACTATTTTTTATTTTCTACTTTTTAGTTCGATTAGCAAAAAAGCGTGTTTTTTAGTTTTTTTTTAACTATTTTTTTATTTTTAGTATATGTAGGTGTTTACGAGTAATATACTAATAGGGCTATGAATAAGTTCGTGCGGTTTTTTTTCGAAATTTGAAACTTTATTGACGTAAAATGGTTACAAATTTAATATTCAAAATATTGTCCATCGCTTACTACTACTTTTTCCCATCTTTCTGGCAATTCACGGATTCCCTTTGTGAAAAATTCGGTCGGTTTTGCCGCAATCCACGAATCGATCCATTTTTTGACTTCATCGTAATTACGGAAGTGCTGGTCAGCCAGGCCATGTTGCATCGATCGGAAGAGATAGTAATCGGATGGCGCAAGGTCTGGACTATACGGCGGGTGGGGTAGGACATCCCATTTGAGCGTTTCTAAGTATGTTTTGACCACTTGTGCAACATGTGGCCGAGCATTGTCATGTTGCAAAATAACTTTGTCGTGTCTATCGGCGTATTGCGGCCGTTTTTCTCGCAGTGCTCGGCTCAAACGCATCAATTGTCGTCGGTAGACATCCCCCGTAATCGTTTCATTCGGTTTCAGTAGCTCATAATACACAACACCCAGCTGGTCCCACCAGATACACAGCATAACCTTCAGGCCATGAATATTCTGCGCCGACGTCGATGTTGAAGCATGGCCAGGGTATCCATACGTTGCCCGACGTTTTGGATTGTCGTAATGGACCCACTTTTCATCGCCAGTCACAATTCGATGCAAAAAACCCTTTCTTTTGTGCCGTTGAAGCAGTTGTTCGCATGCCATAAAACGGCGTTCAACGTCTCTTGGCTTCAATTCATACGGCACCCAATGGCCTACCTTTCGGATCATTCCCATGGCTTTTAAACGTTTGGAAATGGTTGATTGATCAACTCCCAAAGTTTTTGCAACCTCTTCTTGCGTTTGAGCCGGATCTTGATCGAGCAATTCCTCCAATTCGGTATCCATGAACTTTGGCGGCGCACCCTCGCGTTCTTCGTCTTCCAAGCCAAAATCACCACTTTTAAAGCGTGCAAACCACTTCTGGCACGTTCGCTCAGATAGAGCATGCTCACCATAAACTTCCACCAAGATACGATGACTTTCGGCTGCTTTTTTCTTCATATTAAAATAATGAAGAAGAATTCCCCGCAAAAACACATTATTTGGCACGAAATTCGACATTTTCAAGTGTGGTAAAAATATTGTTGTTTACGCTTCAAATAAAAAACTTATACTGACGTTTGTGCCTTACGACAGTAGCTCTCCAATGAATGTTTGGAAATGTGGATCGATGGAATAATAATCAAGTTACGCCATCTGTTGTAAAGCCGCACGAACTTATTCATAGTCCTATTATTACACAACCGCACACTAAATACTAACCTCAATGGTGGTGTGGAAACTAAAAATTCCCAATTTTTGTTTAAAAAAATACCCAATTCATGTTTCTACCGGTGTGGGAATATTGGCAAATGTTATAAAAAATGCACATTTTTCAGCGCTCTCACGAGAAAAAGAGTTTCCCATCTAGTCATCTATGTTGTGTGTTCCGAGTCGATCAGATTTTTAGAAGCCAGTGAAAATTAAGCTCAAAGATTCCGTTACATACATATAACCCGGGCTAATAAAAGTGTGTTAATTATTCTATTTGTATCTTAATTTTTGTTATAATTTTGTTCTGAGGTAATTGACTATGACTGATCGTTCGATTTGCTATTACTTCATTATAGGTCTCTTTATCATTAAAATTTATTTTCTACTTTTTCGTTCGATTAGCAAAAAAGCGTGTTTTTTAGTTTTTTTAAACTATTTTTTATTTTCTACTTTTTAGTTCGATTAGCAAAAAAACGTGTTTTTTAGTTTCTTTAAACTATTTTTTTTTATTATGAATGAAAATTATTGTTGTCATTGCAGTCAGTGAATAAATGATTCGATATATTCGTGTTATATTTAATTCCTTTCTTATCGACTGTGAGTCTAAAACTATGCAGTTATCGGCCGTGATAAAGAAGTAATCGGGATGAAGAACTTATTTCGTGGAGGGAGCCTGAGAAACTGATTTACAAGAATAAATAAAGATTTTTCATTTTACAACCAAATTCACATTACTTTTTGCCCACAGTAAAAAAAAGAAAATATTAATCCTGGCAATCCTAGTAAGGATAATGGAAAACTTTTATCAAATTATTGCATTGTCATCGGTCCTTGATAGGTGTGCAAAATTTCAAGTCGATCAGATTTTTAGAAGCCAGTGAAAATTAAGCTCAAAGATTCCGTTACATACATACATACATACAACCCGTCCTAATAAAAGTGTGTTAAAAAGCATTCGCTGTTGTTGGGATGAATCACAATCGAGCGATTCGTAAATACGTACATACATACGTCACCATACGATGTAATTCAACATTAATGAGGTGTGGTGAGATTATCGCTTAATGCCTGTTGCTTCGAACAACGAACAGCGAACAAACACACAAACAGCTTTTTTTGGAAAAAGAGCTGCTTTTGTTTAAACAATTTTGGTTAAATAACAAATAAATCAATTATTTTTTTGATGCAGGACGAAGGTAAATATTTCAAAGTTAAACTTCAAGAAAGTTTCATTTTATTTGGTTGATTCGTTTATGATTTATGGTCGTGAAAACAAAAAATTTATGTTTTTTTGCCACATTTTGACCGATTGCCATGCCCCCTTTATATATTTCTTCACATTATATTGATATAAACCTTCCTCTTCAATCAATCTATCTTTAAAAAAAACCGCATCAAAATCCGTTGCGTAGTTTTAAAGATTTAAGCATTCAAGGGGACATAGGGACAGAAAAAGCGAGTTTGTTTTATAATATGTAGTGATTTCAATTGAGTTTTTATGTGTACATTTATCTTGTGTCTATATATAAATTGTTAAGAAATTCATATTGAAAATGAACGGTTTGAGGTGATATATTTGGTGGAAGATTACTATACTACGAATATTACTATAACTGTCATGTTAGCTTCGAAATTACAACGCATGCGCATTGAAGTCACCTACAACCAATCGGTTTTCACCTCTGATGAGCGCACCTATATCAGGGTGATATCCTGCCGGGCAGCAGATGACAGGGGGTATACAGACGTTAAATATTTCGAGCTCGGAATCGCCTTCCGGACAGCTATACCTTGATATTCTAAGGTGCTGTCCCTGCGGTTGATACCTTCACCGATGAGACGATACTGCACTGTGTGGTGGACTATAAACGCTAGGCCACCACCATTGTCTCGCTCGCGATCGTGTCTGTGCACGTTATAGCCATCCCTGGGTATCAGAGAGGACCTAGCGTGCAGCTTGGTTTCCTGGACCGCAGCTATTTTGATACTGTGTCGGCTTATGAAGTCAACTATCTCGTCGACCTTGCTCGTGAGTCCATTGCAGTTGAATTGTAGAAGCTAGAAGTCATTCCGGTAACGTAGAACCGGCTGCCATGGGAATGGTAGTCATTCACTGTTGTGGGAGGAGTGACATATGTACTAATTTGTTGTTTATTACTACATAAATTGTCAATTTTTATGCTTATTAAGGTATTTACTATTGTTCAACACTTCTGTTGTTTCTTCTTTTTGTGTATTAAAAAAATTGTAATCTTACAAATTAAAAAAATAAAATTGATATTTGAAATAATAAAGCAAACGTATAATATACATATATATAATTTCATACAGCAAACGTATAATATTGAAAATTTATTTTTATAAATGCTAAACAAAGAATATAATAGTGGGTACGTTTACGGTGCGCTTGCTCAGGGCTTGGGCGAAGTCAAATCGACACAGCACTTGCTTCGTATCGTTTATTAACACCATCAGAGCTCCCAAAAATGATGGGCAGAAGTTACTGAATTATTGTCTATGACCTAGCCCGGTACAATTTTTGTAATTGAAATAAACATATCTTTGGATGTTAGTTATTCATGTTCACGTATTGGACCCAAAAATCATCCGCAGAATATTTCTCTCAAGCACTCCAAGGGATGCTTCATCGGATATTGTCATCGTCCAAGCTTCTGCGCAATACGGTAGGACGGGGGCTTTATAAAGTATAAGTTGTGTTCGACGGGAGATGATTTTACTACTCAATTGCAAGTAGCAGTTGTTAGGAAGAAATATTCTACGTTGTCGGTGTTAATGCTGGTTTCTAGATGAACTGAGTTTCTTACAACCTCGAAATCATGACTGTCAATAGTGACGTGGTTACCGATACGCCATTGGGCCGACTGTTTGTTTGATAACACGAGAGAATTCTTTTTGTTGTCGTTCTCCACCAAACCCATCCATTTCGCTTCTTTATACAGTTTAGAAAAGGCAGAAATAACAACGCGGTTGTTAAGGAAAAAGATGTCAATATCGTCATATCGCATATGCCATATTCTTGAGCGATTAAGTTCTGCGGTTCACACGATTTTTCCAGTACCAGGTTAAGAAAGGCACTCGACAACGAGTCACCCTGCCTGAAACCTCGTTTGGTGTTCTGACGGCGCTACTGGTATTGAGCGGGGATACAAAATTCAGACCTCCTTTTCTACTGTCGAAGGCTGCTTTATAACCGACAAAGAGATAGTCTGTGTCGATTCTCCTTTCATGGGTATTTTCCAAGACTTTGCATATTAAGAATATCTTGGCAATTGTTGAATCCGGTTCTAGCCCTACACTTATAAGGTCCAATCAGTTGGTTGATGATGGGCTCGCCTTTCACACATTACCCTCGCTAAAATCTTATACACGGTTTTTAGAAAACTAATCCCGTTTCTTATAACAACCATATGCAGTTTGGACTCGGCTCAATACTGAAGGTCCTTACATCTGTTTAAAAACATCGCTAACTACATACTTATATACTGTATGGCCCCGCTTCATGCGGTGGATACGTTCTACAGAAATGCGCATATAGAAACTTTGCATTAAAAAATACTTTACTTCTCTACTTCAATACTGTAATTCTCTAAAAGCGCATTAAACCAAAACAACGAGTAAAAATTAACTTAAAACAGCATAAAAAAATTAACAGAAATTAAAGGAAATTGGCTGCTTAAAAAAATACTTCGCATGCCTGAAAGGAATTCATATAATAGCTTAAAATAAACTGATATACAAACATAATTAATTTAATTTCATTGAAAAGTAATATAGTTTTATATTTTTTAATCATTATCACAATCTGTTAATGTTTGCACAGTTTGTAAAGTGGTTCCAAATAACCTTCACCATCAGAAAAGACTGTCAATAGATATTTGCGGTAAAGGCGATGTATTAATAGATGAGCGAACGCAAAATAGTGCGAGCTTTCAGCGTTCCACGATTTTTAGAGACCGTCTATACTCGGGTTTCCTAGACAAGCTCATATTTATGTATGTTTGTCCAAGAAATTTTTGTATAAAATATTGTACTAGCCGCACAACTTCCAAATTTCATAAAAATAATCCGCATAAAACTAGACTTTACAGTATACAGTGTACAATATAATAGTGCGATAATTGTCAAGATCCCTTGTCTTATGGATTGGACAGAACACAATTAAATTCCAATCGGCAGGCATGCTTTCATTCGACCATATTTTGCATAGGAGCTGATGTATGCACCTTACCAGCTCCTCGACGCCATATTTAATTTGCTCATGTGGGTCCGTGTATTTTGTTGTTCTTTAGCCGCGCTATCGCTTTTCTCACCTCGTCATGGTCGGGTAGCGGAACGACAGTTCCATCGTCAACGATTGGGGTATCGGGATCTTCACATTCTCTGTGATATGCGCAGCTCTCACTATTTTACAGGTCCGAGAAGTGTTCCCTCCGTAATTTAAGTATGTTCTGGATGTCAGTCACCAGATTGCCGTTTTTGACTTTACAGGAAAACAGCCCGGTCTTAAAACCTTCTGTAAGCCGCCGCACTTTCTGGTAGAATTCTCGGGCTTTAGTCCTGTTGGGCAGCATTTCGAGCTATCCGCAGTAACGTATTTCGGCCTCTCGTTTCTTCTTTCTGATAATACGTCTCCCCTGCATTCTGAGCTCCCGATAGCGATCCCACATGATAGTTGGGCAGTACTATCTGAAAGCAGGGGTGATGTGATTGCAGCTTGTCGATTTCGAACATTCTTTGCGTAGGTGCAGATGTACGTTTTTTGCTGCACAGAAGCGTGTGCGTAGTTTAGCTGCAACAAGGTAATGATCCGAGTCGATGTTGTGCCCTCGGATCGTGCATTTAAAACATTAGAAGCGTGTCTTGCTTACGTCGCTTGATGTTTTTTTCGAGCCCGGACGAAGTAGATCAGCCTCTTTCCGGGACCGGATGTTTCGTTGTGCCAACTGAATTTTCCGACTATGGGACCAAAAATTCCCTTCTTGCCCACCCTGGTGTTGAAGTCGCCAAGCAGGATTTTTATGTCGGGGCGGGGGCAGCGCTCACAGGAACGTTCCAGGCGCTCATAGAAGGAATTTTTTGTCACATCGTCCTTTTCTTCCGTTGGGGCTTGAGCGAGATGTTAAAAAATCGCGTTTTGATGCGAATTATTGCGAGACGCTCTTTCACCGGAGTGAACGACAGTACTTAACGACGAGGTCTCTCTCCCACAACAAATCCAACACCGAATATGTGCTCCTTTACGAGGAGGGACAAACGACAACGGATAACCAGATATCCCATTTGTTTCGTGAACAGATGTTCGGAAACTACGCAGAGGATACTTCAACGGAGCCCTAAAGTGGTTTGCTGGTTGAATCGTATACAACAGAATCGACCTGGCAACTCCAAAGTGAAAAGAGATCAGGGACTTTCCCACTAAGAGTGCTCATTAATTACAAACTTAATATCTCCTCTTTTTTTAATTGAAACTCCTTGTTTCTGAAAGGAAAAGCAATACAAAGTACTATGTGTAATGATAAATTAGTCTCACAAATGTTATGTGGTTAAGGGGTCCCGGTGCTCTATAGCTCGAAAATTTGGGGTATTTTTAGGAATTGTTTTTTAAAGTGAAACAATTAAAAACGATATTTAAATTTTTTAGACATTTTATTTAACTTCTTTTACACACAAAAATGAGAGAAAATTGTTTTTAATTTTAATAATTAATAAATGGGTTAACCCTGCCGAAAAATTGGACCTGGACGGTGTTGTCCATTTTGGCCCTTCTATTTATCTGAAACACAAAAATCCCAAAAAATATTAATAAGTATGATTGTACTAGAATAAAAAAAAAGTTTACCAAATGGCGCAGTTTTAAATTCGACACTCTGAAAACCTGGTTTTTTCAGTTTTTTAATCAAAAAAATACGAACGATAATATGATTCTAGTACAGGCGATAGCCATTGATGTTGTGAAGAACATATTAAAATTTGAGACGATAATGAATAGTTTTTTTTTTTGACAACACCATCCCGAAGGAAGTAGTTTCGAGGTAAATGGATTTAAAGTCTTCTCTCTCTGTCTTCCAAAAATAACAATTTTATACTTTTTTGTTCTTCCTTTGAAAATAGGTGCAGATGCAGATGGACACAGTCATAGCAGTTGCAGCAGCTCAGATAATCATGACCACGACGGCAAGTTGTTTTTACTGAAAGGAGCGCAATATGTGTATACAACCGAGGCGGCGATAAATGATTCCAACAGCCAACACCGGCACCAGCACCACGAAATCAGCTATAATGATGATGGAAATGGCAATTTCGAGCGCGAATTGAAAATCTTGCGGCAAGCATCATTGAAGCTAATACAAAATAACAACAAAGATAATTAAATTATTTGTTCTTGGTTTTTAATATTTAATTTGTATACTACTTATTATATTATACTAGCAACCCGCCCGGCTTTGCGCGGGTATAAAATATATACCCTATGTCACTCACTGAAAAAATGATTAAAATCGATCCAGTAATTTTGGCTTATTCATTACTGCCCGTGGCCCGCACGCGTTAAAGTTGGAGTAACACAATTCCCCTTTCTTTACAGCATGAAGATTTCCTGCTATCTTTGGAATATCTAAATTCATACCCTACACTTTTACATATTTACTTTTTGCATTTCTACATATGTATTTATTTCATTTTTACAACAATTAATATATTACAGAATGTCTTTATATACAACGTTCATACCTTTCTTGTCATTAGACAATACAAACATGTTTTCTCTAGAGGTTACTCTTGAAAGAGCGACATACAGTTGGCCATGTGAAAAACGGTCAACGCTCAAATCTAAGCCTGCAACGTTGAAGGTTTGACCCTTAGATTTATTAATGGTCATTGCAAAAGATGCCTTTACCGGAAATTGTAAGCGTATAAATTGGAATGGTAGATCCGATGGTATCAGAGGGATTCGGGGAATCAATACATCTTCTCCGGTACCACATTCTGTGAGTATTGTGCACTCTATTATGAAAGTTTTCAGTGATTTTACCAGCAAACGCGTGCCATTGCATTTATGTGGATTTAGGTTTCTTAATAAAATAACAGGACAACCTATTTTCAGCTCCATTTTTTGAGGACGGAGTTCAGACGGGTTCAAAGAATTTAGGGATTCTGTAGGAAAATGAACAGCTTCTTCCAAATCGAGAACAGTATCGACCGAGTAGTATATTTTCGTCGGTGCATCAATCTTTGAAATAATCAAGTTATTTACTTTATCTACTTGTTCGTTAGTTGGTGACAGAATAGCTCTTTCTTTAAACCAAGATATAGTCTTATAACTTATGTTATCAATGTCAGGATAGACATTGTTGACTAACTCTTGGATGTTGTCTATCAAAACACAAAGGTTTTCTAGGTTAATCCTTCCCTCACTTTGTGTTAATTCTCCATTGCCAACTTTTAGCAGCTTCTCTGGAAAAAGCTTGTTCTCACGTGAATATGACGAAACCCTCATACTAGTTGTAAGCTCTAATTTATTGGCATGCGACCAAAGGTGGGATCTTTTTAGCGAAGCATTTATTTCGTCAGCACGTGTTCCTCGAGTCACAACTTGTTGGATTTGACGGAAATCTGCTGAGAACAGAATTGTACATCCACCCATAGGTGAATTTTTGTTGCGCAAATCGCGCATTGTCCTATCCAGTGCTTCCACAGACGTCTTGTTTGACATGGTAGCTTCGTCCCAGACTATTAATGAGCAGTCACGCATCAATTTTCCTGTATTGCTCTGTTTAGAATCACTACAGACGCTGTTATCATCATCGGTGGCGATTTTCAGCGGTAGCTTGGATGTAGAGTATGCGGTTCGGTCTCCTTCCAAAAGAGTAGCGGCAATGCCGGATGACGCAACAGCTAACGCAATTTTTCCGGTAGATCTCACTTTTTTTAAAAGCAGATTGATTAAAAATGTTTTTCCTGTGCCTCCTGGGGCATCAAGGAAAAATAATTTCCCTTCATTGTTATCAATTGTTGATAGTAATGCAGTGAATACTTTTTTCTGACCGATGTTTAATCGTGGCTCATCTTGAGCTATATTTTGTAACAGTCTCGTTTGATCGTATGATGTTTCTCTTGTGTATTCGGCACTGTTAGTTAAATCAGAGTTAGTAGTATAAGCTGGCATCGGCAGCCCAAAATCCTTGATCGTTTTACCCGAAAGTAATTACATTATTTTGTTTAATTCAAATAATTCTTCGTCAAATATGTTTTGGTCATTTTGTACATCAACAGAGTTTAACTCTTGCCGTCGCCGAATCAGAATATCACTGGCCATTTTTTCTTGAAATTTATTCCATAGACTAACAGAATCAGTTACTTGACAAAACACTACTATGACGGCAAATAAATATCTTAATAATGTAGCTGAACTACAAACAGCTGCTTCTGATAATGTATTTTCCTAATGAGAATCGTCTTCCAAGGGCCCCATAGCTTTGCATGCTGCTTGATAAGTATTGTAAACAACACCTTGTAAAGTGCTTAGGTGAGCAAAGGATGTCGGGCCTTTTACAATATGCAGTAACATTCTCAGATATAAAAAATAGTTTAAAAAAACTAAAAAACACGCTTTTATTGCTAATCGAACTAAAAAGTAGAAAATAAATTTTAATGACAAAGGGACCTATAATGAAGTAATAGCAAATCGAACGATCAGTCATAGTCAACTACCTCAGAACAGAATTATAACAAAAATTAAGATACAAATAGAGTAATTCAAATTCGAGTTAAAAGCGTGGGATGCTTGATATAGTAAATATTACAATCATTCTCTTGGCAACTACCTGTGTACAGAGGGTTATGAAAGTGAAGCAAAATGCATCCCACGCTTTTAACTCTAATTTGAATTGGGATGCTTGATATAGTAAATATTACAATCATTCTCTTGGCAACTACCTGTGTACAGAGGGTTATGAAAGTGAAGCAAAATGCATCCCACGCTTTTAACTCTAATTTGAATTACTCTATTTGTATCTTAATTTTTGTTATAATTCTGTTCTGAGGTAGTTGACTATGACTGATCGTTCGATTTGCTATTACTTCATTATAGGTCCCTTTTCATTAAAATTTATTTTCTACTTTTTAGTTCGATTAGCAATAAAAGCGTGTTTTTTAGTTTTTTTAAACTATTTTTTATTTTCTACTTTTTAGTTCGATTAGCAAAAAAGCGTGTTTTTTAGTTTTTTTTTAACTATTTTTTTATTTTTAGTATATGTAGGTGTTTACGAGTAATATACTATTACACAACCGCACACTAAATACTAACCTCAATGGTGGTGTGGAAACTAAAAATTCCCAATTTTTGTTTAAAAAAATATCCAATTCATGTTTCTACCGGTGTGGGAATATTGGCAAATGTTATAAAAAATGCACATTTTTCAGCGCTCTCACGAGAAAAAGAGTTTCCCATCTAGTCATCTATGTTGTGTGTTCCGAGTCGATCAGATTTTTAGAAGCCAGTGAAAATTAAGCTCAAAGATTCCGTTACATACATACAACCCGGGCTAATAAAAGTGTGTTAATTATTCTATTTGTATCTTAATTTTTGTTATAATTTTGTTCTGAGGTAGTTGACTATGACTGATCGTTCGATTTGCTATTACTTCATTATAGGTCTCTTTATCATTAAAATTTATTTTCTACTTTTTCGTTCGATTAGCAAAAAAGCGTGTTTTTTAGTTTTTTTAAACTAATTTTTATTTTCTACTTTTTAGTTCGATTAGCAAAAAAACGTGTTTTTTAGTTTCTTTAAACTATTTTTTTTTATTATGAATGAAAATTATTGTTATCATTGCAGTCAGTGAATAAATGATTCGATATATTCGTGTTATATTTAATTCCTTTCTTATCGACTGTGAGTCTAAAGCTATGCAGTTATCGGCCGTGATAAAGAAGTAATCGGGATGAAGAACTTATTTCGTGGAGGGAGCCTGAGAAACTGATTTACAAGAATAAATAAAGATTTTTCATTTTACAACCAAATTCACCTTACTTTTTGCCCACAGTAAAAAAAAGAAAATATTAATCCTGGCAATCCTAGTAAGGATAATGGAAAACTTTTATCAAATTATTGCCTTGTCATCGGTCCTTGATAGGTGTGCAAAATTTCAAGTCGATCAGATTTTTAGAAGCCAGTGAAAATTAAGCTCAAAGATTCCGTTACATACATACATACATACAACCCGTCCTAATAAAAGTGTGTTAAAAAGCATTCGCTGTTGTTGGGATGAATCACAATCGAGCGATTCGTAAATACGTACATACATACGTCACCATACGATGTAATTCAACATTAATGAGGTGTGGTGAGATTATCGCTTAACGCCTGTTGCTTCATTCGGTTGACAGCGAACAAACACACAAACAGCTTTTTTTGGAAAAAGAGCTGCTTTTGTTTAAACAATTTTGGTTAAATAACAAATAAATCAATTATTTTTTTGATGCAGGACGAAGGTAAATATTTCAAAGTTAAACTTCAAGAAAGTTTCATTTTATTTGGTTGATTCGTTTATGATTTATGGTCGTGAAAACAAAAAATTTATGTTTTTTTGCCACATTTTGACCGATTGCCATGCCCCCTTTATATATTTCTTCACATTATATTGATATAAACCTTCCTCTTCAATCAATCTATCTTTAAAAAAAACCGCATCAAAATCCGTTGCGTAGTTTTAAAGATTTAAGCATTCAAGGGGACATAGGGACAGAAAAAGCGAGTTTGTTTTATAATATGTAGTGATTTCAATTGAGTTTTTATGTGTACATTTATCTTGTGTCTATATATAAATTGTTAAGAAATTCATATTGAAAATGAACGGTTTGAGGTGATATATTTGGTGGAAGATTACTATACTACGAATATTACTATAACTGTCATGTTAGCTTCGAAATTACAACGCATGCGCATTGAAGTCACCTACAACCAATCGGTTTTCACCTCTGATGAGCGCACCTATATCAGGGTGATATCCTGCCGGGCAGCAAATGACAGGGGGTATACAGACGTTAAATATTTCGAGCTCGGAATCGCCTTCCGGACAGCTATACCTTGATATTCTAAGGTGCTGTCCCTGCGGTTGATACCTTCACCGATGAGACGATACTGCACTGTGTGGTGGACTATAAACGCTAGGCCACCACCATTGTCTCGCTCGCGATCGTGTCTGTGCACGTTATAGCCATCCCTGGGTATCAGAGAGGACCTAGCGTGCAGCTTGGTTTCCTGGACCGCAGCTATTTTGATACTGTGTCGGCTTATGAAGTCAACTATCTCGTCGACCTTGCTCGTGAGTCCATTGCAGTTGAATTGTAGAAGCTAGAAGTCATTCCGGTAACGTAGAACCGGCTGCCATGTGAATGGTAGTCATTCACTGTTGTGGGAGGAGTGACATATGTACTAATTTGTTGTTTATTACTACATAAATTGTCAATTTTTATGCTTATTAAGGTATTTACTATTGTTCAACACTTCTGTTGTTTCTTCTTTTTGTGTATTAAAAAAATTGTAATCTTACAAATTAAAAAAATAAAATTGATATTTGAAATAATAAAAATGTTTAGTCCACTTTCATACAGCAAACGTATAATATTGAAAATTTATTTTTATAAATGCTAAACAAAGAATATAATAGTGGGTACGTTTACGGTGCGCTTGCTCAGGGCTTGGGCGAAGTCAAATCGACACAGCACTTGCTTCGTATCGTTTATTAACACCATTAGAGCTCCCAAAAATGATGGGCAGAACTTACTGAATTATTGTCTATGACCTAGCCCGGTACAATTTTTGTAATTGAAATAAACATATCTTTGGATGTTAGTTATTCATGTTCACGTATTGGACCCAAAAATCTTCCGCAGAATATTTCTCTCAAGCACTCCAAGGGATGCTTCATCGGATATTGTCATCGTCCAAGCTTCTGCGCAATACGGTAGGACGGGGGCTTTATAAAGTATAAGTTTTGTTCGACGGGAGATGATTTTACTACTCAATTGCAAGTAGCAGTTGTTAGGAAGAAATATTCTACGTTGTCGGTGTTAATGCTGGTTCCTAGATGAACTGAGTTTCTTACAACCTCGAAATCATGACTGTCAATAGTGACGTGGTTACCGATACGCCATTGGGCCGACTGTTTGTTTGATAACACGAGATAATTCTTTTTGTTGTCGTTCTCCACCAAACCCATCCATTTCGCTTCTTTATACAGTTTAGAAAAGGCAGAAATAACAACGCGGTTGTTAAGGAAAAAGATGTCAATATCGTCATATCGCATATGCCATATTCTTGAGCGATTAAGTTCTGCGGTTCACACGATTTTTCCAGTACCAGGTTAAGAAAGGCACTCGACAACGAGTCACCCTGCCTGAAACCTCGTTTGGTGTTCTGACGGCGCTACTGGTATTGAGCGGGGATACAAAATTCAGACCTCCTTTTCTACTGTCGAAGGCTGCTTTATAACCGACAAAGAGATAGTCTGTGTCGATTCTCCTTTCATGGGTATTTTCCAAGACTTTGCATATTAAGAATATCTTGGCAATTGTTGAATCCGGTTCTAGCCCTACACTTATAAGGTCCAATCAGTTGGTTGATGATGGGCTCGCCTTTCACACATTACCCTCGCTAAAATCTTATACACGGTATTTAGAAAACTAGTCCCGTTTCTTATAACAACCATATGCAGTTTGGACTCGGCTCAATACTGAAGGTCCTTACATCTGTTTAAAAACATCGCTAACTACATACTTACATATATACTGTATGGCCTCGCTTCATGCGGTGGATACGTTCTACAGAAATGCGCATATAGAAACTTTGCATTAAAAAATACTTTACTTCCCTTGAAAAAGTAAGGTTGTGTTCTGTAATTCTCTAAAAGCGCATCAAACCAAAACAACGAGTAAAAATTAACTTAAAACAGCATAAAAAAATTAACAGAAATTAAAAGAAATTGGCTGCTTAAAAAAATACTTCGCATGCCTGAAAGGAATTCATATAATAGCTTAAAATAAACTGATATACAAACATAATTAATTTAATTTCATTGAAAAGTAATATAGTTTTATATTTTTTAATCATTATCACAATCTGTTAATGTTTGCACAGTTTGTAAAGTGGTTCCAAATAACCTTCACCATCAGAAAAGACTGTCAATAGATATTTGCGGTAAAGGCGATGTATTAATAGATGAGCGAACGCAAAATAGTGCGAGCTTTCAGCGTTCCACGATTTTTAGAGACCGTCTATACTCGGGTTTCCTAGACAAGCTCATATTTATGTATGTTTGTCCAAGAAATTTTTGTATAAAATATTGTACTAGCCGCACAACTTCCAAATTTCATAAAAATAATCCGCATAAAACTAGACTTTACAGTATACAGTGTACAATATAATAGTGCGATAATTGTCAAGATCCCTTGTCTTATGGATTGGACAGAACACAATTAAATTCCAATCGGCAGGCATGCTTTCATTCGACCATATTTTGCATAGGAGCTGATGTATGCACCTTACCAGCTCCTCGACGCCATATTTAATTTGCTCATGTGGGTCCGTGTATTTTGTTGTTCTTTAGCCGCGCTATCGCTTTTCTCACCTCGTCATGGTCGGGTAGCGGAACGACAGTTCCATCGTCAACGATTGGGGTATCGGTATCTTCACATTCTCTGTGATATGCGCAGCTCTCACTATTTTACAGGTCCGAGAAGTGTTCCCTCCGTAATTTAAGTATGTTCTGGATGTCAGTCACCAGATTGCCGTTTTTGACTTTACAGGAAAACAGCCCGGTCTTAAAACCTTCTGTAAGCCGCCGCACTTTCTGGTAGAATTCTCGGGCTTTAGTCCTGTTGGGCAGCATTTCGAGCTATCCGCAGTAACGTATTTCGGCCTCTCGTTTCTTCTTTCTGATAATACGTCTCCCCTGCATTCTGAGCTCCCGATAGCGATCCCACATGATAGTTGGGCAGTACTATCTGAAAGCAGGGGTGATGTGATTGCAGCTTGTCGATTTCGAACATTCTTTGCGTAGGTGCAGATGTACGTTTTTTGCTGCACAGAAGCGTGTGCGTAGTTTAGCTGCAACAAGGTAATGATCCGAGTCGATGTTGTGCCCTCGGATCGTGCATTTAAAACATTAGAAGCGTGTCTTGCTTACGTCCCTTGATGTTTTTTTCGAGCCCCGACGAAGTAGATCAGCCTCTTTCCGGGACCGGATGTTTCGTTGTGCCAACTGAATTTTCCGACTATGGGACCAAAAATTCCCTTCTTGCCCACCCTGGTGTTGAAGTCGCCAAGCAGGATTTTTATGTCGGGGCGGGGGCAGCGCTCACAAGAACGTTCCAGGCGCTCATAGAAGGAATTTTTGGTCACATCGTCCTTTTCTTCCGTTGGGGCTTGAGCGAGATGTTAAAAAATCGCGTTTTGATGCGAATTATTGCGAGACGCTCTTTCACCGGAGTGAACGACAGTACTTAACGACGAGGTCTCTCTCCCACAACAAATCCAACACCGAATATGTGCTCCTTTACGAGGAGGGACAAACGACAACGGATAACCAGATATCCCATTTGTTTCGTGAACAGATGTTCGGAAACTACGCAGAGGATACTTCAACGGAGCCCTAAAGTGGTTTGCTGGTTGAACCGTATGCAACAGAATCGACCTGGCAACTCCAAAGTGAAAAGAGATCAGGGACTTTCCCACTAAGAGTGCTCATTAATTACAAACTTAATATCTCCTCTTTTTTTAATTGAAACTCCTTGTTTCTGAAAGGAAAAGCAGTACAAAGTACTATGTGTAATGATAAATTAGTCTCACAAATGTTATATGGTTAAGGGGTCCCGGTGCTCTATAGCTCGAAAGTTTGGGGTATTTTTAAATTTAAATAATATTTAAATTTTTTAGACATTTTATTTAACTTCTTTTACACACAAAAATGAGAGAAAATTGTTTTTAATTTTAATAATTAATAAATGGGTTGACCCTGCCGAAAAATTGGACCTGGACGGTGTTGTCCATTTTGGCCCTTCTATTTATCTGAAACACAAAAATCCCAAAAAATATTAATAAGTATGATTGTAGTAGAATAAAAAAAAAGTTTACCAAATGGCGCAGTTTTAAATTTGACACTCTGAAAACCTGGTTTTTTCAGTTTTTTAATCAAAAAAATACGAACGATAATATGATTCTAGTACAGGCGATAGCCATTGATGTTGTGAAGAACATATTAAAATTTGAGACGATAATGAATAGTTTTTTTTTTTGACAACACCATCCCGAAGGAAGTAGTTTCGAGATAAATGGATTTAAAGTCTTCTCTCTCTGTCTTCCAAAAATAACAATTTTATACTTTTTTGTTCTTCCTTTGAAAATAGGTGCAGATGCAGATGGACACAGTCATAGCAGTTGCAGCAGCTCAGATAATCATGACCACGACGGCAAGTTGTTTTTACTGAAAGGAGCGCAATATGTGTATACAACCGAGGCGGCGATAAATGATTCCAACAGCCAACACCGGCACCAGCACCACGAAATCAGCTATAATGATGATGGAAATGGCAATTTCGAGCGCGAATTGAAAATCTTGCGGCAAGCATCATTGAAGCTAATACAAAATAACAACAAAGATAATTAAATTATTTGTTCTTGGTTTTTAATATTTAATTTGTATACTACTTATTATATTATACTAGCAACCCGCCCGGCTTTGCGCGGGTATAAAATATATACCCTATGTCACTCACTGAAAAAATGATTAAAATCGATCCAGTAATTTTGGCTTATTCATTACTGCCCGTGGCCCGCACGCGTTAAAGTTGGAGTAACACAATTCCCCTTTCTTTACAGCATGAAGATTTCCTGCTATCTTTGGAATATCTAAATTCATACCCTACACTTTTACATATTTACTTTTTGCATTTCTACATATGTATTTATTTCATTTTTACAACAATTAATATATTACAGAATGTCTTTATATACAACGTTCATAGCTGTCTTGTCATTAGACAATACAAACATGTTTTCTCTAGAGGTTACTCTTGAAAGAGCGACATACAGTTGGCCATGTGAAAAGCGGTCAACGCTCAAATCTAAGCCTGCAACGTTGAAGGTTTGACCCTTAGATTTATTAATGGTCATTGCAAAAGATGCCTTTACCGGAAATTGTAAGCGTCTAAATTGGAATGGTAGATCCGATGGTATCAGAGGGATTCGGGGAATCAATACATCTTCTCCGGTACCACATTCTGTGAGTATTGTGCACTCTATTATGAAAGTTTTCAGTGATTTTACCAGCAAACGCGTGCCATTGCATTTATGTGGATTTAGGTTTCTTAATAAAATAACAGGACAACCTATTTTCAGCTCCATTTTTTGAGGACGGAGTTCAGACGGGTTCAAAGAATTTAGGGATTCTGTAGGAAAATGAACAGCTTCTTCCAAATCGAGAACAGTATCGACCGAGTAGTATATTTTCGTCGGCGCATCAATCTTTGAAATAATCAAGTTATTTACTTTATCTACTTGTTCGTTAGTTGGTGACAGAATAGCTCTTTCTTTAAACCAAGATATAGTCTTATAACTTATGTTATCAATGTCAGGATAGACATTGTTGACTAACTCTTGGATGTTGTCTATCAAAACACAAAGGTTTTCTAGGTTAATCCTTCCCTCACTTTGTGTTAATTCTCCATTGCCAACTTTTAGCAGCTTCTCTGGAAAAAGCTTGTTCTCACGTGAATATGACGAAACCCTCATATTAGTTGTAAGCTCTAATTTATTGACATGCGACCAAAGGTGGGATCTTTTTAGCGAAGCATTTATTTCGTCAGCACGTGTTCCTCGAGTCACAACTGGTAGGATTTGACGGAAATCTGCTGAGAACAGAATTGTACATCCACCCATAGGTGAATTTTTGTTGCGCAAATCGCGCATTGTCCTATCCAGTGCTTCCACAGACGTCTTGTTTGACATGGTAGCTTCGTCCCAGACTATTAATGAGCAGTCACGCATCAATTTTCCTGCATTGCTCTGTTTAGAATCACTACAGACGCTGTTATCATCATCGGTGGCTTGGATGTAGAGTATGCGGTTCGGTCTCCTTCCAAAAGAGTAGCGGCAATGCCGGATGACGCAACAGCTAACGCAATTTTTCCGGTAGATCTCACTTTTTTTAAAAGCAGATTGATTAAAAATGTTTTTCCTGTGCCTCCTGGGGCATCAAGGAAAAATAATTTCCCTTCATTGTTATCAATTGTTGATAGTAATGCAGTGAATACTTTTTTCTGATCGATGTTTAATCGTGGCTCATCTTGAGCTATATTTTGTAACAGTCTCGTTTGATCGTATGATGTTTCTCTTGTGTATTCGGCACTGTTAGTTAAATCAGAGTTATAGACGGAGAGCTCATGACCAAAAAACCCAACATATTTTATACTTCTTGAAATTTTGTGTGAGATTAGTTTTTTAATACTAGAATCGATATCCGGCGGGCTGGCTGCTCAATAGCGGTCTTAATTATGCGGTTTTTTTTTTTTTAAATTGTTAATAAAAAACATTTTCTCAACATATTTTATACCACTTGAAATTTTAACAGAATTTCATTTACGATCTGTATAAAATGAAGCGATGGCAATCATCCCATTCTCGTGGTCCCAAAGTACTGCCAGCCCATGTTGAAAGTGCGTTGATGGAAGCGCAAGTCAACATATTTTATACCGGCTGTCTTTTTTACACAACATTGGCAATACAATAAATTGATGAAATGTGGAAAATTTGGAAAATTTCATTCCTGTGAGTGCGAGCGAGACCGACTCACGTGAATGTGGGCGCGCGAGAGAGAGCGTATATTGTTCATATTCTGTCTCCCCGTACAGTCTTGCAAAAATGGGAAGGATGATAGGTTTGTTCATCAAAAAATTAGAGAATAGGATTTTTTTTCTTTTTCTTAAAAAAGTTTTTATTTCTAATTTATTATTCCTTTATTTATTTATTTAATTAATTAAATGGATAGAAAAAAAAAAAACAAAATTAAATTTTTAATTTTCTATGTCAGAAATAGATTCCGAGTCTGAACTGCAATAGTCATTTTCTATTTCTTCAGCTTCAGTATCTGAAAGAAAATCATACCGTCAATCAAAATACCTGATAGTTGCAATATTTCGGACTATGAACGAAGGCGTAAAATACTATACCTGATTCAATGTTGTCATTCATTGAAGGAGTTTCTATGACAGCTCCAAGGACTGATTGAGAGAATTGGTCGCTATCAAACCAATTAAAAGAAAGAAATTCTCCATTTCTCCCCCAGCCATTCGATTCTGGGAGATAACAAGTTGGAAATTTCAAATAAGCGTTTCGCCATGTATTTCCAATATATTGAGCTCGGAGAAGTTGCTGATGTAACTCGGTTTTACATGGTGGCAAAGACGATGCGTCAAAATTTTTCAGCTGTTTCTGGAATGCTTCGTTTACATTTGACGCTTTATATGTCTCCCAGAATTTAGAAAAGCGACCGCTGTTTACGTCATTTATGTTTCTTAAATTGTACATTTCGCATACAAATTTTTCCAGCATTTTAAATATATGATTTTTTGTTGCAGTGGAGTTTATATTCCCCAGTTCAATAAAAGCATTTTGATATTCCGGTGATTTTTTTAATATCTGGAAAGGTCTTTCCTTGCCTTTTCTGTAAAAGGCGGGACTGTAATCACAGCCGGTCAGGGCATGGAATCCTTGTAAACTCTGGCATATCAATGCAACGTTTGTTATTGCCAGTTCCTAATTCCATAAATATGTGCAATTCGTCATGCGAAAGATGGTCCATGTTACCCAGCATGATGATCAGTATGTCAGTATCGGAACATTTTATTAAAACATTCTCGCAGACCGCTTTACACACATGATACACAATTTTTGTATCTGCTTCCTCCTGAAGTTCGCATGACATTTCCTCATCGACGATTTTCGATACAGAGGCGCCGTCACTTGTAAATGTGACGTAATTCAATTTTATGGTTGAATTGCCAATAAATGGCGCCATTTCCACTGTTTCCCAATGTTCTATGAGAAATCTGACCAGTGCGTCCTTGAATTTGCTATTTCTTACTTCTTTATTGAAATCTTTAGGTCGAGTTTGTTCGGGTCCTGTGATGTTATAATCGATACTGCTGACATTTCCTCTTTGTATTCGTTCATAATCTTTAATGGATGGAGTAAAATATTTGTCGAATATGATGTCGAATCGTTTGGCTGGTGTCTTCTGCATGAATGAGATAATTTTTTTTGATAAATTTCCAAAAGTGTTTGGAATTTCTTTCATTAAGTGGAGCAGGAAAAATACATCGATTATGACTATGTCGAATATTTGCGGTATGTTAGCAGCTGTATTTATTTGTAAAACCTGAGTGATTGCAGATTTTTCAGTCTTACAAATTGTTCCATCACAATGACATAGAGATAATGGAATTGGTGTTATTGGATAAGACAATATTTTTTCGACGTCGATATTGAAATCCATCGATAATGCCACAATTCGTGCAAATAGATCCCGTTGTAAGCGTATTTCGTTGACCTGGTTGGCAACTTTTGCTTTATTATTTACTTACACATTTTAACCCTTGTGATGGCTTTCTCAAATCGCTGTGGGTCTATGGAGCACTGAGCAATGAATTCTTCCCTTAACTGGCTCCCTGATTGTTCAAATGTCAATAAATAATTTTCAACCTGCAATGATGCAGCCTTTCCCGTAGCGATGTTGAAGAGAAAATTCCTGTCAATGCTGTCATCGAAGGGGTTCATAAATTTATCAAAAGCTTTTATGAAATTTCGAAGCTTCAAACATAAGGCACTGCAAGCCCAAAGCCATCATTGGGTGTATCCTTTTGCATCTATTAAAATGTTTTCCAATCACAAAACTATTTACCGAGCCGCCAGCAATAATGTCGCTTTCAACGGCAACGTCCATGAGACCACAATCTGTGATATATTTGCCTATGGCTTTAAAATAAGCGATCATTATGTGGAAGGCACCTAGATGGATAAATAAATTGTCAAATCGTGGTTTTTCTGTTGCTTGGATCTACATTGCCACTTTAGCAATAGCTAAGTCGTAGGTGACATCAATGTGAGACTGTCCCAGTTCAGTGGCTATTTTTTGGCTGCGGATCATGGTTTCCAAAACAACACAGATATCAGTTGGCGAGACATTAATTGGTGTCAGATATCAATGATCTCAGTGAACAACTCGGCCCATCCCTATGCCAGAGTTTACAAGGATTCCATGCCCTGACCGGCTGTGATTACAGTCCGGCCTTTTACAGAAAAGGCAAGAAAAGACCTTTCCAGATATTAAAAAAATCACCGGAATATCAAAATGCTTTTATTGAACTGGGGAATATAAACTCCACTGCAACAAAAAATCATATATTTAAAATGCTGGAAAAATTTGTATGCGAAATATACAATTTAAGAAACATAAATGACGTGAACAGCGGTCGCTTTTCTAAATTCTGGGAGACATATAAAGCGTCAAATGTAAACGAAGCATTCCAGAAACAGCTGAAAAATTTTGACGCATCGTCTTTGCCGCCATGTAAAACCGAGTTACATCAGCAACTTCTCCGAGCTCAATATATTGGAAATACATGGCGAAACGCTTATTTGAAATTTCCAACTTGTTATCTCCCAGAATCGAATGGCTGGGGGAGAAATGGAGAATTTCTTTCTTTTAATTGGTTTGATAGCGACCAATTCCCTCAATCAGTCCTTGGAGCTGTCATAGAAACTCCTTCAATGAATGACAACATTGAATCAGGTATAGTATTTTACGCCTTCGTTCATAGTCCGAAATATTGCAACTATCAGGTATTTTGATTGACGGTATGATTTTCTTTCAGATACTGAAGCTGAAGAAATAGAAAATGACTATTGCAGTTCAGACTCGGAATCTATTTTTGACATAGAAAATTAAAAATTTAATTTTTTTTTTTTTTTTCTATCCATTTAATTAATTAAATAAATAAATAAAGGAATAATAAATTAGAAATAAAAACTGTTTTAAGAAAAAGAAAAAAAATCCTATTCTCTAATTTTTTGATGAACAAACCTATCATCCTTCCCATTTTTGCAAGACTGTACGGGGAGACAGAATATGAACAATATACGCTCTCTCTCGCGCGCCCACATTCACGTGGGTCGGTCTCGCTCGCACTCACAGGAATGAAATTTTCCAAATTTTCCATGTGATGGGACCATCAGAATGGGCTGGCTCTACACATTTCATCAATTTATTGTATTGCCAATGTTGTGTAAAAAAGACAGCCGGTATAAAATATGTTGACTTGTGCTTCCATCAACGCACTTTCAACATGGGCTGGCAGTACTTTGGGACCACGAGAATGGGCTGGCAACCATCGTTTCATTTTATACAGACCGTAAATGAAATTCTGTTAAGATTTTAAGGTGGTATAAAATGTGTTGAGTAAATGTTTTTTATTAACAATTTTAAAAAATAAAAACGCATAATTAAGACCGCTATTGAGCAGCCAGCCCGCCGGATATCGATTCTAGTATTAAAAAACTAATCCCACACAAAATTTCAAGAAGTATAAAATATGTTGGGCTTTTTGGTCATGAGCTCTTAGACTATTAGTAGTATAAGCTGGCATCGGCAGCCCAAAATCCTTGATCGTTTTACCCGAAAGTAATTGCACTATTTTGTTTAATTCAAATAATTCTTCGTCAAATATGTTTTGGTCATTTTGTACATCAACAGAGTTTAACTCTTGCCGTCGCCGAATCAGAATATCACTGGCCATTTTTTCTTGAAATTTATTCCATAGACTAACAGAATCAGTTACTTGACAAAACACTACTATGACGGCAAATAAATATCTTAATAATGTAGCTGAACTACAAACAGCTGCTTCTGATAATGTATTTTCCTAGTGAGAATCGTCTTCCAAGGGCCCCATAGCTTTGCATGCTGCTTGATAAGTATTGTAAACAACACCTTGTAAAGTGCTTAGGTGAGCAAAGGATGTCGGGCCTTTTACAATATGCAGTAACATTCTCAGATATAAAAAATAGTTTAAAAAAACTAAAAAATACGCTTTTATTGCTAATCGAACTAAAAAGTAGAAAATAAATTTTAATGACAAAGGGACCTATAATGAAGTAATAGCAAATCGAACGACCAGTCATAGTCAACTACCTCAGAACAGAATTATAACAAAAATTAAGATACAAATAGAGTAATTCAAATTCGAGTTAAAAGCGTGGGATGCTTGATATAGTAAATATTACAATCATTCTCTTGGCAACTACCTGTGTACAGAGGGTTATGAAAGTGAAGCAAAATGCATCCCACGCTTTTAACTCTAATTTGAATTACTCTATTTGTATCTTAATTTTTGTTATAATTCTGTTCTGAGGTAGTTGACTATGACTGATCGTTCGATTTGCTATTACTTCATTATAGGTCCCTTTGTCATTAAAATTTATTTTCTACTTTTTAGTTCGATTAGCAATAAAAGCGTGTTTTTTAGTTTTTTTAAACTATTTTTTATTTTCTACTTTTTAGTTCGATTAGCAAAAAAGCGTGTTTTTTAGTTTTTTTTAACTATTTTTTTATTTTTAGTATATGTAGGTGTTTACGAGTAATATACTATTACACAACCGCACACTAAATACTAACCTCAATGGTGGTGTGGAAACTAAAAATTCCCAATTTTTGTTTAAAAAAATACCCAATTCATGTTTCTACCGGTGTGGGAATATTGGCAAATGTTATAAAAAATGCACATTTTTCAGCGCTCTCACGAGAAAAAGAGTTTCCCATCTAGTCATCTATGTTGTGTGTTCCGAGTCGATCAGATTTTTAGAAGCCAGTGAAAATTAAGCTCAAAGATTCCGTTACATACATACAACCCGGGCTAATAAAAGTGTGTTAATTATTCTATTTGTATCTTAATTTTTGTTATAATTTTGTTCTGAGGTAATTGACTATGACTGATAGTTCGATTTGCTATTACTTCATTATAGGTCTCTTTATCATTAAAATTTATTTTCTACTTTTTCGTTCGATTAGCAAAAAAGCGTGTTTTTTAGTTTTTTTAAACTATTTTTTATTTTCTACTTTTTAGTTCGATTAGCAAAAAAACGTGTTTTTTAGTTTCTTTAAACTATTTTTTTTTATTATGAATGAAAATTATTGTTATCATTGCAGTCAGTGAATAAATGATTCGATATATTCGTGTTATATTTAATTCCTTTCTTATCGACTGTGAGTCTAAAGCTATGCAGTTATCGGCCGTGATAAAGAAGTAATCGGGATGAAGAACTTATTTCGTGGAGGGAGCCTGAGAAACTGATTTACAAGAATAAATAAAGATTTTTCATTTTACAACCAAAGTCACCTTACTTTTTGCCCACAGTAAAAAAAAGAAAATATTAATCCTGGCAATCCTAGTAAGGATAATGGAAAACTTTTATCAAATTATTGCCTTGTCATCGGTCCTTGATAGGTGTGCAAAATTTCAAGTCGATCAGATTTTTAGAAGCCAGTGAAAATTAAGCTCAAAGATTCCGTTACATACATACATACATACAACCCGTCCTAATAAAAGTGTGTTAAAAAGCATTCGCTGTTGTTGGGATGAATCACAATCGAGCGATTCGTAAATACGTACATACATACGTCACCATACGATGTAATTCAACATTAATGAGGTGTGGTGAGATTATCGCTTAACGCCTGTTGCTTCATTCGGTTGACAGCGAACAAACACACAAACAGCTTTTTTTGGAAAAAGAGCTGCTTTTGTTTAAACAATTTTGGTTAAATAACAAATAAATCAATTATTTTTATGATGCAGGACGAAAGTAAATATTTCAAAGTTAAACTTCAAGAAAGTTTCATTTTATTTGGTTGATTCGTTTATGATTTATGGCCGTGAAAACAAAAAATTTATGTTTTTTTGCCACATTTTGACCGATTGCCATGCCCCCTTTATATATTTCTTCACATTATATTGATATAAACCTTCCTCTTCAATCAATCTATCTTTAAAAAAAACCGCATCAAAATCCGTTGCGTAGTTTTAAAGATTTAAGCATTCAAGGGGACATAGGGACAGAAAAAGCGAGTTTGTTTTATAATATGTAGTGATTTCAATTGAGTTTTTATGTGTACATTTATCTTGTGTCTATATATAAATTGTTAAGAAATTCATATTGAAAATGAACGGTTTGAGGTGATATATTTGGTGGAAGATTACTATACTACGAATATTACTATAACTGTCATGTTAGCTTCGAAATTACAACGCATGCGCATTGAAGTCACCTACAACCAATCGGTTTTCACCTCTGATGAGCGCACCTATATCAGGGTGATATCCTGCCGGGCAGCAGATGACAGGGGGTATATAGACGTTAAATATTTCGAGCTCGGAATCGCCTTCCGGACAGCTATACCTTGATATTCTAAGGTGCTGTCCCTGCGGTTGATACCTTCACCGATGAGACGATACTGCACTGTGTGGTGGACTATAAACGCTAGGCCACCACCATTCTCTCGCTCGCGATCGTGTCTGTGCACGTTATAGCCAACCCTGGGTATCAGAGAGGACCTAGCGTGCAGCTTGGTTTCCTGGACCGCAGCTATTTTGATACAGTGTCGGCTTATGAAGTCAACTATCTCGTCGACCTTGCTCGTGAGTCCATTGCAGTTGAATTGTAGAAGCTGGAAGTCATTCCGGTATCGTAGAACCGGCTGCCATGGGAATGGTAGTCATTCACTGTTGTGGGAGGAGTGACATATGTTCTAATTTGTGGTTTATTACTACATAAATTGTCAATTTTTATGCTTATTAAGGTATTTACTATTGTTCAACACTTCTGTTGTTTCTTCTTTTTGTGTATTAAAAAAATTTTAATCTTACAAATTAAAAAAATAAAATTGATATTTGAAATAATAAAAATGTTTAGTCCACTTTCATACAGCAAACGTATAATATTGAAAATTTATTTTTATAAATGCTAAACAAAGAATATAATAGTGGGTACGTTTACGGTGCGCTTGCTCAGGGCTTGGGCGAAGTCAAATCGACACAGCACTTGCTTCGTATCGTTTATTAACACCATCAGAGCTCCCAAAAATGATGGGCAGAAGTTACTGAATTATTGTCTATGACCTAGCCCGGTACAATTTTTGTAATTGAAATAAACATATCTTTGGATGTTAGTTATTCATGTTCACGTATTGGACCCAAAAATCTTCCGCAGAATATTTCTCTCAAGCACTCCAAGGGATGCTTCATCGGATATTGTCATCGTCCAAGCTTCTGCGCAATACGGTAGGACGGGGGCTTTATAAAGTATAAGTTTTGTTCGACGGGAGATGATTTTACTACTCAATTGCAAGTAGCAGTTGTTAGGAAGAAATATTCTACGTTGTCGGTGTTAATGCTGGTTCCTAGATGAACTGAGTTTCTTACAACCTCGAAATCATGACTGTCAATAGTGACGTGGTTACCGATACGCCATTGGGCCGACTGTTTATTTGATAACACGAGAGAATTCTTTTTGTTGTCGTTCTCCACCAAACCCATCCATTTCGCTTCTTTATACAGTTTAGAAAAGGCAGAAATAACAACGCGGTTGTTAAGGAAAAAGATGTCAATATCGTCATATCGCATATGCCATATTCTTGAGCGATTAAGTTCTGCGGTTCACACGATTTTTCCAGTACCAGGTTAAGAAAGGCACTCGACAACGAGTCACCCTGCCTGAAACCTCGTTTGGTGTTCTGACGGCGCTACTGGTATTGAGCGGGGATACAAAATTCAGACCTCCTTTTCTACTGTCGAAGGCTGCTTTATAACCGACAAAGAGATAGTCTGTGTCGATTCTCCTTTCATGGGTATTTTCCAAGACTTTGCATATTAAGAATATCTTGGCAATTGTTGAATCCGGTTCTAGCCCTACACTTATAAGGTCCAATCAGTTGGTTGATGATGGGCTCGCCTTTCACACATTACCCTCGCTAAAATCTTATACACGGTTTTTAGAAAACTAATCCCGTTTCTTATAACAACCATATGCAGTTTGGACTCGGCTCAATACTGAAGGTCCTTACATCTGTTTAAAAACATCGCTAACTACATACTTATATACTGTATGGCCTCGCTTCATGCGGTGGATACGTTCTACAGAAATGCGCATATAGAAACTTTGCATTAAAAAATACTTTACTTCCCTTGAAAAAGTAAGGTTGTATTCTGTAATTCTCTAAAAGCGCATTAAACCAAAACAACGAGTAAAAATTAACTTAAAACAGCATAAAAAAATTAACAGAAATTAAAGGAAATTGGCTGCTTAAAAAAATACTTCGCATGCCTGAAAGGAATTCATATAATAGCTTAAAATAAACTGATATACAAACATAATTAATTTAATTTCATTGAAAAGTAATATAGTTTTATATTTTTTAATCATTATCACAATCTGTTAATGTTTGCACAGTTTGTAAAGTGGTTCCAAATAACCTTCACCATCAGAAAAGACTGTCAATAGATATTTGCGGTAAAGGCGATGTATTAATAGATGAGCGAACGCAAAATAGTGCGAGCTTTCAGCGTTCCACGATTTTTAGAGACCGTCTATACTCGGGTTTCCTAGACAAGCTCATATTTATGTATGTTTGTCCAAGAAATTTTTGTATAAAATATTGTACTAGCCGCACAACTTCCAAATTTCATAAAAATAATCCGCATAAAACTAGACTTTACAGTATACAGTGTACAATATAATAGTGCGATAATTGTCAAGATCCCTTGTCTTATGGATTGGACAGAACACAATTAAATTCCAATCGGCAGGCATGCTTTCATTCGACCATATTTTGCATAGGAGCTGATGTATGCACCTTACCAGCTCCTCGACGCCATATTTAATTTGCTCATGTGGGTCCGTGTATTTTGTTGTTCTTTAGCCGCGCTATCGCTTTTCTCACCTCGTCATGGTCGGGTAGCGGAACGACAGTTCCATCGTCAACGATTGGGGTATCGGGATCTTCACATTCTCTGTGATATGCGCAGCTCTCACTATTTTACAGGTCCGAGAAGTGTTCCCTCCGTAATTTAAGTATGTTCTGGATGTCAGTCACCAGATTGCCGTTTTTGACTTTACAGGAAAACAGCCCGGTCTTAAAACCTTCTGTAAGCCGCCGCACTTTCTGGTAGAATTCTCGGGCTTTAGTCCTGTTGGGCAGCATTTCGAGCTATCCGCAGTAACGTATTTCGGCCTCTCGTTTCTTCTTTCTGATAATACGTCTCCCCTGCATTCTGAGCTCCCGATAGCGATCCCACATGATAGTTGGGCAGTACTATCTGAAAGCAGGGGTGATGTGATTGCAGCTTGTCGATTTCGAACATTCTTTGCGTAGGTGCAGATGTACGTTTTTTGCTGCACAGAAGCGTGTGCGTAGTTTAGCTGCAACAAGGTAATGATCCGAGTCGATGTTGTGCCCTCGGATCGTGCATTTAAAACATTAGAAGCGTGTCTTGCTTACGTCGCTTGATGTTTTTTTCGAGCCCCGACGAAGTAGATCAGCCTCTTTCCGGGACCGGATGTTTCGTTGTGCCAACTGAATTTTCCGACTATGGGACCAAAAATTCCCTTCTTGCCCACCCTGGTGTTGAAGTCGCCAAGCAGGATTTTTATGTCGGGGCGGGGGCAGCGCTCACAGGAACGTTCCAGGCGCTCATAGAAGGAATTTTTGGTCACATCGTCCTTTTCTTCCGTTGGGGCTTGAGCGAGATGTTAAAAAATCGCGTTTTGATGCGAATTATTGCGAGACGCTCTTTCACCGGAGTGAATGACAGTACTTAACGACGAGGTCTCTCTCCCACAACAAATCCAACACCGAATATGTGCTCCTTTACGAGGAGGGACAAACGACAACGGATAACCAGATATCCCATTTGTTTCGTGAACAGATGTTCGGAAACTACGCAGAGGATACTTCAACGGAGCCCTAAAGTGGTTTGCTGGTTGAACCGTATGCAACAGAATCGACCTGGCAACTCCAAAGTGAAAAGAGATCAGGGACTTTCCCACTAAGAGTGCTCATTAATTACAAACTTAATATCTCCTCTTTTTTTAATTGAAACTCCTTGTTTCTGAAAGGAAAAGCAATACAAAGTACTATGTGTAATGATAAATTAGTCTCACAAATGTTATATGGTTAAGGGGTCCCGGTGCTTTATAGCTCGAAAGTTTGGGGTATTTTTAAATTTAAACAATATTTAAATTTTTTAGACATTTTATTTAACTTCTTTTACACACAAAAATGAGAGAAAATTGTTTTTAATTTTAATAATTAATAAATGGGTTGACCCTGCCGAAAAATTGGACCTGGACTGTGTTGTCCATTTTGGCCCTTCTATTTATCTGAAACACAAAAATCCCAAAAAATATTAATAAGTATGATTGTAGTAGAATAAAAAAAAAGTTTACCAAATGGCGCAGTTTTAAATTTGACACTCTGAAAACCTGGTTTTTTCAGTTTTTTAATAAAAAAAAGGCGAACGATAATATGATTCTAGTACAGGCGATAGCCATTGATGTTGTGAAGAACATATTAAAATTTGAGACGATAATGAATAGTTTTTTTTTTTGACAACACCATCCCGAAGGAAGTAGTTTCGAGATAAATGGATTTAAAGTCTTCTCTCTCTGTCTTCCAAAAATAACAATTTTATACTTTTTTGTTCTTCCTTTGAAAATAGGTGCAGATGCAGATGGACACAGTCATAGCAGTTGCAGCAGCTCAAATAATCATGACCACGACGGCAAGTTGTTTTTACTGAAAGAAGCACAATATGTGTATACAACAGAGGCGGCGATAAATGATTCCAACAGCCAACACCGGCACCAGCACCACGAAATCAGCTATAATGATGATGGAAATGGCAATTTCGAGCGCGAATTGAAAATCTTGCGGCAAGCATCATTGAAGCTAATACAAAATAACAACAAAGATAATTAAATTATTTGTTCTTAGTTTTTAATATTTAATTTGTATACTACATATTATATTATACTAGCAACCCGCCCGGCTTTGCGCGGGTATAAAATATATACCCTATGTCACTCACTGAAAAAATGATTAAAATCGATCCAGTAATTTTGGCTTATTCATTACTGCCCGTGGCCCGCACGCTCAAATCTAAGCCTGCAACGTTGAAGGTTTGACCCTGAGATTTATTAATGGTCATTGCAAAAGATGCCTTTACCGGAAATTGTAAGCGTCTAAATTGGAATGGTAGATCCGGTGGTATCAGAGGGATTCGGGGAATCAATACATCTTCTCCGGTACCACATTCTGTGAGTATTGTGCACTCTATTATGAAAGTTTTCAGTGATTTTACCAGCAAACGCGTGCCATTGCATTTATGTGGATTTAGGTTTCTTAATAAAATAACAGGACAACCTATTTTCAGCTCCATTTTTTGAGGACGGAGTTCAGACGGGTTCAAAGAATTTAGGGATTCTGTAGGAAAATGAACAGCTTCTTCCAAATCGAGAACAGTATCGACCGAGTAGTATATTTTCGTCGGTGCATCAATCTTTGAAATAATCAAGTTATTTACTTTATCTACTTGTCCGTTAGTTGGTGACAGAATAGCTCTTTCTTTAAACCAAGATATAGTCTTATAACTTATGTTATCAATGTCAGGATAGACATTGTTGACTAACTCTTGGATGTTGTCTATCAAAACACAAAGGTTTTCTAGGTTAATCCTTCCCTCACTTTGTGTTAATTCTCCATTGCCAACTTTTAGCAGCTTCTCTGGAAAAAGCTTGTTCTCACGTGAATATGACGAAACCCTCATATTAGTTGTAAGCTCTAATTTATTGACATGCGACCAAAGGTGGGATCTTTTTAGCGAAGCATTTATTTCGTCAGCACGTGTTCCTCGAGTCACAACTGGTAGGATTTGACGGAAATCTGCTGAGAACAGAATTGTACATCCACCCATAGGTGAATTGTTGTTGCGCAAATCGCGCATTGTCCTATCCAGTGCTTCCACAGACGTCTTGTTTGACATGGTAGCTTCGTCCCAGACTATTAATGAGCAGTCACGCATCAATTTTCCTGTATTGCTCTGTTTAGAATCACTACAGACGCTGTTATCATCATCGGTGGCGATTTTCAGCGGTAGCTTGGATGTAGAGTATGCGGTTCGGTCTCCTTCCAAAAGAGTAGCGGCAATGCCGGATGACGCAACAGCTAACGCAATTTTTCCGGTAGATCTCACTTTTTTTAAAAGCAGATTGATTAAAAATGTTTTTCCTGTGCCTCCTGGGGCATCAAGGAAAAATAATTTCCCTTCATTGTTATCAATTGTTGATAGTAATGCAGTGAATACTTTTTTCTGATCGATGTTTAATCGTGGCTCATCTTGAGCTATATTTTGTAACAGTCTCGTTTGATCGTATGATGTTTCTCTTGTGTCACTGTCGGCACTGTTAGTTAAATCAGAGTTATAGACGGAGAGCTCATGACCAAAAAACCCTACATATTTTATACTTCTTGAAATTTTGTGTGAGATTAGTTTTTTAATACTAGAATCGATATCCGGCGGGGTGGCTGCTCAATAGCGGTCTTAATTATGCGTTTTTTTTTTTTAAATTGTTAATAAAAAACATTTACTCAACATATTTTATACCACTTGAAATTTTAACAGAATTTCATTTACGATCTGCATAAAATGAAGCGATGGCAACCATCCCATTCTCGTGGTCCCAAAGTACTGCCAGCCCATGTTGAAAGTGCGTTGATGGAAGCACAAGTCAACATATTTTATACCGGCTGTCTTTTTTACACAACATTGGCAATACAATAAATTGATGAAATGTGGAAAATTTGGAAAATTTCATTCCTGTGAGTGCGAGCGAGACCGACTCACGTGAATGTGGGCGCGCGAGAGAGAGCGTATATTGTTCATATTCTGTCTCCCCGTACAGTCTTGCAAAAATGGGAAGGATGATAGGTTTGTTCATCAAAAAATTAGAGAATAGGATTTTTTTTCTTTTTCTTAAAAAAGTTTTTATTTCTAATTTATTATTCCTTTATTTATTTATTTAATTAATTAAATGGATAGAAAAAAAAACAAAATTAAATTTTTAATTTTCTATGTCAGAAATAGATTCCGAGTCTGAACTGCAATAGTCATTTTCTATTTCTTCAGCTTCAGTATCTGAAAGAAAATCATACCGTCAATCAAAATACCTGATAGTTGCAATATTTCGGACTATGAACGAAGGCGTAAAATACTATACCTGATTCAATGTTGTCATTCATTGAAGGAGTTTCTATGACAGCTCCAAGGACTGATTGAGAGAATTGGTCGCTATCAAACCAATTAAAAGAAAGAAATTCTCCATTTCTCCCCCAGCCATTCGATTCTGGGAGATAACAAGTTGGAAATTTCAAATAAGCGTTTCGCCATGTATTTCCAATATATTGAGCTCGGAGAAGTTGCTGATGTAACTCGGTTTTACATGGCGGCAAAGACGATGCGTCAAAATTTTTCAGCTGTTTCTGGAATGCTTCGTTTACATTTGACGCTTTATATGTCTCCCAGAATTTAGAAAAGCGACCGCTGTTCACGTCATTTATGTTTCTTAAATTGTACATTTCGCATACAAATTTTTCCAGCATTTTAAATATATGATTTTTTGTTGCAGTGGAGTTTATATTCCCCAGTTCAATAAAAGCATTTTGATATTCCGGTGATTTTTTTAATATCTGGAAAGGTCTTTCCTTGCCTTTTCTGTAAAAGGCCGGACTGTAATCACAGCCGGTCAGGGCATGGAATCCTTGTAAACTCTGGCATATCAATGCAACGTTTGTTATTGCCAGTTCCTAATTCCATAAATATGTGCAATTCGTCATGCGAAAGATGGTCCATGTTACCCAGCATGATGATCAGTATGTCAGTATCGGAACATTTTATTAAAACATTCTCGCAGACCGCTTTACACACATGATACACAATTTTTGTATCTGCTTCCTCCTGAAGTTCGCATGACATTTCCTCATCGACGATTTTCGATACAGAGGCGCCGCCACTTGTAAATGTGACGTAATTAAATTTTATGGTTGAATTGCCAATAAATGGCGCCATTTCCACTGTTTCCCAATGTTCTATGAGAAATTTGACCAGTGCGTCCTTGAATTTGCTATTTCTTACTTCTTTATTGAAATCTTTAGGTCGAGTTTGTTCGGGTCCTGTGATGTTATAATCGATACTGCTGACATTTCCTCTTTGTATTCGTTCATAATCTTTAATGGATGGAGTAAAATATTTGTCGAATATGATGTCGAATCGTTTGGCTGGTGTCTTCTGCATGAATGAGATAATTTTTTTTGATAAATTTCCAAAAGTGTTTGGAATTTCTTTCATTAAGTGGAGCAGGAAAAATACATCGATTATGACTATGTCGAATATTTGCGGTATGTTAGCAGCTGTATTTATTTGTAAAACCTGAGTGATTGCAGATTTTTCAGTCTTACAAATTGTTCCATCACAATGACATAGAGATAATGGAATTGGTGTTATTGGATAAGACAATATTTTTTCGACGTCGATATTGAAATCCATCGATAATGCCACAATTCGTGCAAATAGATCCCGTTGTAAGCGTATTTCGTTGACCTGGTTGGCAACTTTTGCTTTATTATTTACTTACACATTTTAACCCTTGTGATGGCTTTCTCAAATCGCTGTGGGTCTATGGAGCACTGAGCAATGAATTCTTCCCTTAACTGGCTCCCTGATTGTTCAAATGTCAATAAATAATTTTCAACCTGCAATGATGCAGCCTTTCCCGTAGCGATGTTGAAGAGAAAATTCCTGTCAATGCTGTCATCGAAGGGGTTCATAAATTTATCAAAAGCTTTTATGAAATTTCGAAGCTTCAAACATAAGGCACTGCAAGCCCAAAGCCATCATTGGGTGTATCCTTTTGCATCTATTAAAATGTTTTCCAATCACAAAACTATTTACCGAGCCGCCAGCAATAATGTCGCTTTCAACGGCAACGTCCATGAGACCACAATCTGTGATATATTTGCCTATGGCTTTAAAATAAGCGATCATTATGTGGAAGGCACCTAGATGGATAAATAAATTGTCAAATCGTGGTTTTTCTGTTGCTTGGATCTACATTGCCACTTTAGCAATAGCTAAGTCGTAGGTGACATCAATGTGAGACTGTCCCAGTTCAGTGGCTATTTTTTGGCTGCGGATCATGGTTTCCAAAACAACACAGATATCAGTTGGCGAGACATTAATTGGTGTCAGATATCAATGATCTCAGTGAACAACTCGGCCCATCCCTATGCCAGAGTTTACAAGGATTCCATGCCCTGACCGGCTGTGATTACAGTCCGGCCTTTTACAGAAAAGGCAAGAAAAGACCTTTCCAGATATTAAAAAAATCACCGGAATATCAAAATGCTTTTATTGAACTGGGGAATATAAACTCCACTGCAACAAAAAATCATATATTTAAAATGCTGGAAAAATTTGTATGCGAAATATACAATTTAAGAAACATAAATGACGTGAACAGCGGTCGCTTTTCTAAATTCTGGGAGACATATAAAGCGTCAAATGTAAACGAAGCATTCCAGAAACAGCTGAAAAATTTTGACGCATCGTCTTTGCCGCCATGTAAAACCGAGTTACATCAGCAACTTCTCCGAGCTCAATATATTGGAAATACATGGCGAAACGCTTATTTGAAATTTCCAACTTGTTATCTCCCAGAATCGAATGGCTGGGGGAGAAATGGAGAATTTCTTTCTTTTAATTGGTTTGATAGCGACCAATTCCCTCAATCAGTCCTTGGAGCTGTCATAGAAACTCCTTCAATGAATGACAACATTGAATCAGGTATAGTATTTTACGCCTTCGTTCATAGTCCGAAATATTGCAACTATCAGGTATTTTGATTGACGGTATGATTTTCTTTCAGATACTGAAGCTGAAGAAATAGAAAATGACTATTGCAGTTCAGACTCGGAATCTATTTTTGACATAGAAAATTAAAAATTTAATTTTGTTTTTTTTTTTCTATCCATTTAATTAATTAAATAAATAAATAAAGGAATAATAAATTAGAAATAAAAACTGTTTTAAGAAAAAGAAAAAAAATCCTATTCTCTAATTTTTTGATGAACAAACCTATCATCCTTCCCATTTTTGCAAGACTGTACGGGGAGACAGAATATGAACAATATACGCTCTCTCTCGCGCGCCCACATTCACGTGGGTCGGTCTCGCTCGCACTCACAGGAATGAAATTTTCCAAATTTTCCATGTGATGGGACCATCAGAATGGGCTGGCTCTACACATTTCATCAATTTATTGTATTGCCAATGTTGTGTAAAAAAGACAGCCGGTATAAAATATGTTGACTTGTGCTTCCATCAACGCACTTTCAACATGGGCTGGCAGTACTTTGGGACCACGAGAATGGGATGGTTGCCATCGTTTCATTTTATACAGACCGTAAATGAAATTCTGTTAAGATTTTAAGGTGGTATAAAATGTGTTGAGTAAATGTTTTTTATTAACAATTTTAAAAAATAAAAACGCATAATTAAGACCGCTATTGAGCAGCCAGCCCGCCGGATATCGATTCTAGTATTAAAAAACTAATCCCACACAAAATTTCAAGAAGTATAAAATATGTTGGGCTTTTTGGTCATGAGCTCTTAGACTATTAGTAGTATAAGCTGGCATCGGCAGCCCAAAATCCTTGATCGTTTTACCCGAAAGTAATTGCACTATTTTGTTTAATTCAAATAATTCTTCGTCAAATATGTTTTGGTCATTTTGTACATCAACAGAGTTTAACTCTTGCCGTCGCCGAATCAGAATATCACTGGCCATTTTTTCTTGAAATTTATTCCATAGACTAACAGAATCAGTTACTTGACAAAACACTACTATGACGGCAAATAAATATCGTAATAATGTAGCTGAACTACAAACAGCTGCTTCTGATAATGTATTTTCCTAGTGAGAATCGTCTTCCAAGGACCCCATAGCTATGCATGCTGCTTGATAAGTATTGTAAACAACACCTTGTAAAGTGCTTAGGAGAGCAAAGGATGTCGGTCCTTTTACAATATGCAGTAACATTCTCAGATATAAAAAATAGTTTAAAAAAACTAAAAAATACGCTTTTATTGCTAATCGAACTAAAAAGTAGAAAATAAATTTTAATGACAAAGGGACCTATAATGAAGTAATAGCAAATCGAACGACCAGTCATAGTCAACTACCTCAGAACAGAATTATAACAAAAATTAAGATACAAATAGAGTAATTCAAATTCGAGTTAAAAGCGTGGGATGCTTGATATAGTAAATATTACAATCATTCTCTTGGCAACTACCTGTGTACAGAGGGTTATGAAAGTGAAGCAAAATGCATCCCACGCTTTTAACTCTAATTTGAATTACTCTATTTGTATCTTAATTTTTGTTATAATTCTGTTCTGAGGTAGTTGACTATGACTGATCGTTCGATTTGCTATTACTTCATTATAGGTCCCTTTGTCATTAAAATTTATTTTCTACTTTTTAGTTCGATTAGCAATAAAAGCGTGTTTTTTAGTTTTTTTAAACTATTTTTTATTTTCTACTTTTTAGTTCGATTAGCAAAAAAGCGTGTTTTTTAGTTTTTTTTAACTATTTTTTTATTTTTAGTATATGTAGGTGTTTACGAGTAATATACTATTACACAACCGCACACTAAATACTAACCTCAATGGTGGTGTGGAAACTAAAAATTCCCAATTTTTGTTTAAAAAAATACCCAATTCATGTTTCTACCGGTGTGGGAATATTGGCAAATGTTATAAAAAATGCACATTTTTCAGCGCTCTCACGAGAAAAAGAGTTTCCCATCTAGTCATCTATGTTGTGTGTTCCGAGTCGATCAGATTTTTAGAAGCCAGTGAAAATTAAGCTCAAAGATTCCGTTACATACATACAACCCGGGCTAATAAAAGTGTGTTAATTATTCTACTTGTATCTTAATTTTTGTTATAATTTTGTTCTGAGGTAGTTGACTATGACTGATCGTTCGATTTGCTATTACTTCATTATAGGTCTCTTTATCATTAAAATTTATTTTCTACTTTTTCGTTCGATTAGCAAAAAAGCGTGTTTTTTAGTTTTTTTAAACTATTTTTTATTTTCTACTTTTTAGTTCGATTAGCAAAAAAACGTGTTTTTTAGTTTCTTTAAACTATTTTTTTTTATTATGAATGAAAATTATTGTTATCATTGCAGTCAGTGAATAAATGATTCGATATATTCGTGTTATATTTAATTCCTTTCTTATCGACTGTGAGTCTAAAGCTATGCAGTTATCGGCCGTGATAAAGAAGTAATCGGGATGAAGAACTTATTTCGTGGAGGGAGCCTGAGAAACTGATTTACAAGAATAAATAAAGATTTTTCATTTTACAACCAAATTCACCTTACTTTTTGCCCACAGTAAAAAAAAGAAAATATTAATCCTGGCAATCCTAGTAAGGATAATGGAAAACTTTTATCAAATTATTGCATTGTCATCGGTCCTTGATAAGTGTGCAAAATTTCAAGTCGATCAGATTTTTAGAAGCCAGTGAAAATTAAGCTCAAAGATTCCGTTACATACATACATACATACAACCCGTCCTAATAAAAGTGTGTTAAAAAGCATTCGCTGTTGTTGGGATGTATCACAATCGAGCGATTCGTAAATACGTACATACATACGTCACCATACGATGTAATTCAACATTAATGAGGTGTGGTGAGATTATCGCTTAACGCCTGTTGCTTCATTCGGTTGACAGCGAACAAACACACAAACAGCTTTTTTTGGAAAAAGAGCTGCTTTTGTTTAAACAATTTTGGTTAAATAACAAATAAATCAATTATTTTTTTGATGCAGGACGAAAGTAAATATTTCAAAGCTAAACTTCAAGAAAGTTTCATTTTATTTGGTTGATTCGTTTATGATTTATGGCCGTGAAAACAAAAAATTTATGTTTTTTTGCCACATTTTGACCGATTGCCACGCCACCTTTATATATTTCTTCACATTATATTGATATAAACCTTCCTCTTCAATCAATCTATCTTTAAAAAAAACCGCATCGAAATCCGTTGCGTAGTTTTAAAGATTTAAGCATTCAAGGGGACATAGGGACAGAAAAAGCGAGTTTGTTTTATATGTAGTGATTTCAATTGAGTTTTTATGTGTACATTTATCTTGTGTCTATATATAAATTGTTAAGAAATTCATATTGAAAATGAACGGTTTGAGGTGATATATTTGGTGGAAGATTACTATACTACGAATATTACTATAACTGTCATGTTAGCTTCGAAATTACAACGCATGCGCATTGAAGTCACCTACAACCAATCGGTTTTCACCTCTGATGAGCGCACCTATATCAGGGTGATATCCTGCCGGGCAGCAGATTACAGGGGGTATATAGACGTTAAATATTTCGAGCTCGGAATCGCCTTCCGGACAGCTATACCTTGATATTCTAAGGTGCTGTCCCTGCGGTTGATACCTTCACCGATGAGACGATACTGCACTGTGTGGTGGACTATAAACGCTAGGCCACCACCATTGTCTCGCTCGCGATCGTGTCTGTGCACGTTATAGCCATCCCTGGGTATCAGAGAGGACCTAGCGTGCAGCTTGGTTTCCTGGACCGCAGCTATTTTGATACTGTGTCGGCTTATGAAGTCAACTATCTCGTCGACCTTGCTCGTGAGTCCATTGCAGTTGAATTGTAGAAGCTAGAAGTCATTCCGGTAACGTAGAACCGGCTGCCATGGGAATGGTAGTCATTCACTGTTGTGGGAGGAGTGACATATGTACTAATTTGTTGTTTATTACTACATAAATTGTCAATTTTTATGCTTATTAAGGTATTTACTATTGTTCAACACTTCTGTTGTTTCTTCTTTTTGTGTATTAAAAAAATTGTAATCTTACAAATTAAAAAAATAAAATTGATATTTGAAATAATAAAAATGTTTAGTCCACTTTCATACAGCAAACGTATAATATTGAAAATTTATTTTTATAAATGCTAAACAAAGAATATAATAGTGGGTACGTTTACGGTGCGCTTGCTCAGGACTTGGGCGAAGTCAAATCGACACAGCACTTGCTTCGTATCGTTTATTAACACCATTAGAGCTCCCAAAAATGATGGGCAGAAGTTACTGAATTATTGTCTATGACCTAGCCCGGTACAATTTTTGTAATTGAAATAAACATATCTTTGGATGTTAGTTATTCATGTTCACGTATTGGACCCAAAAATCTTCCGCAGAATATTTCTCTCAAGCACTCCAAGGGATGCTTCATCGGATATTGTCATCGTCCAAGCTTCTGCGCAATACGGTAGGACGGGGGCTTTATAAAGTATAAGTTTTGTTCGACGGGAGATGATTTTACTACTCAATTGCAAGTAGCAGTTGTTAGGAAGAAATATTCTACGTTGTCGGTGTTAATGCTGGTTCCTAGATGAACTGAGTTTCTTATAACCTCGAAATCATGACTGTCAATAGTGACGTGGTTACCGATACGCCATTGGGCCGACTGTTTGTTTGATAACACGAGATAATTCTTTTTGTTGTCGTTCTCCACCAAACCCATCCATTTCGCTTCTTTATACAGTTTAGAAAAGGCAGAAATAACAACGCGGTTGTTAAGGAAAAAGATGTCAATATCGTCATATCGCATATGCCATATTCTTGAGCGATTAAGTTCTGCGGTTCACACGATTTTTCCAGTACCAGGTTAAGAAAGGCACTCGACAACGAGTCACCCTGCCTGAAACCTCGTTTGGTGTTCGGACGGCGCTACTGGTATTGAGCGGGGATACAAAATTCAGACCTCCTTTTCTACTGTCGAAGGCTGCTTTATAACCGACAAAGAGATAGTCTGTGTCGATTCTCCTTTCATGGGTATTTTCCAAGACTTTGCATATTAAGAATATCTTGGCAATTGTTGAATCCGGTTCTAGCCCTACACTTATAAGGTCCAATCAGTTGGTTGATGATGGGCTCGCCTTTCACACATTACCCTCGCTAAAATCTTATACACGGTTTTTAGAAAACTAATCCCGTTTCTTATAACAACCATATGCAGTTTGGACTCGGCTCAATACTGAAGGTCCTTACATCTGTTTAAAAACATCGCTAACTACATACTTATATACTGTATGGCCTCGCTTCATGCGGTGGATACGTTCTACAGAAATGCGCATATAGAAACTTTGCATTAAAAAATACTTTACTTCTCTACTTCAATACTGTAATTCTCTAAAAGCGCATTAAACCAAAACAACGAGTAAAAATTAACTTAAAACAGCATAAAAAAATTAACAGAAATTAAAGGAAATTGGCTGCTTAAAAAAATACTTCGCATGCCTGAAAGGAATTCATATAATAGCTTAAAATATATATAATAAACTGATATACAAACATAATTAATTTAATTTCATTGAAAAGTAATATAGTTTTATATTTTTTAATCATTATCACAATCTGTTAATGTTTGCACAGTTTGTAAAGTGGTTCCAAATAACCTTCACCATCAGAAAAGACTGTCAATAGATATTTGCGGTAAAGGCGATGTATTAATAGATGAGCGAACGCAAAATAGTGCGAGCTTTCAGCGTTCCACGATTTTTAGAGACCGTCTATACTCGGGTTTCCTAGACAAGCTCATATTTATGTATGTTTGTCCAAGAAATTTTTGTATAAAATATTGTACTAGCCGCACAACTTCCAAATTTCATAAAAATAATCCGCATAAAACTAGACTTTACAGTATACAGTGTACAATATAATAGTGCGATAATTGTCAAGATCCCTTGTCTTATGGATTGGACAGAACACAATTAAATTCCAATCGGCAGGCATGCTTTCATTCGACCATATTTTGCATAGGAGCTGATGTATGCACCTTACCAGCTCCTCGACGCCATATTTAATTTGCTCATGTGGGTCCGTGTATTTTGTTGTTCTTTAGCCGCGCTATCGCTTTTCTCACCTCGTCATGGTCGGGTAGCGGAACGACAGTTCCATCGTCAACGATTGGGGTATCGGGATCTTCACATTCTCTGTGATATGCGCAGCTCTCACTATTTTACAGGTCCGAGAAGTGTTCCCTCCGTAATTTAAGTATGTTCTGGATGTCAGTCACCAGATTGCCGTTTTTGACTTTACAGGAAAACAGCCCGGTCTTAAAACCTTCTGTAAGCCGCCGCACTTTCTGGTAGAATTCTCGGGCTTTAGTCCTGTTGGGCAGCATTTCGAGCTATCCGCAGTAACGTATTTCGGCCTCTCGTTTCTTCTTTCTGATAATACGTCTCCCCTGCATTCTGAGCTCCCGATAGCGATCCCACATGATAGTTGGGCAGTACTATCTGAAAGCAGGGGTGATGTGATTGCAGCTTGTCGATTTCGAACATTCTTTGCGTAGGTGCAGATGTACGTTTTTTGCTGCACAGAAGCGTGTGCGTAGTTTAGCTGCAACAAGGTAATGATCCGAGTCGATGTTGTGCCCTCGGATCGTGCATTTAAAACATTAGAAGCGTGTCTTGCTTACGTCGCTTGATGTTTTTTTCGAGCCCCGACGAAGTAGATCAGCCTCTTTCCGGGACCGGATGTTTCGTTGTGCCAACTGAATTTTCCGACTATGGGACCAAAAATTCCCTTCTTGCCCACCCTGGTGTTGAAGTCGCCAAGCAGGATTTTTATGTCGGGGCGGGGGCAGCGCTCACAGGAACGTTCCAGGCGCTCATAGAAGGAATTTTTGGTCACATCGTCCTTTTCTTCCGTTGGGGCTTGAGCGAGATGTTAAAAAATCGCGTTTTGATGCGAATTATTGCGAGACGCTCTTTCACCGGAGTGAATGACAGTACTTAACGACGAGGTCTCTCTCCCACAACAAATCCAACACCGAATATGTGCTCCTTTACGAGGAGGGACAAACGACAACGGATAACCAGATATCCCATTTGTTTCGTGAACAGATGTTCGGAAACTACGCAGAGGATACTTCAACGGAGCCCTAAAGTGGTTTGCTGGTTGAACCGTATGCAACAGAATCGACCTGGCAACTCCAAAGTGAAAAGAGATCAGGGACTTTCCCACTAAGAGTGCTCATTAATTACAAACTTAATATCTCCTCTTTTTTTAATTGAAACTCCTTGTTTCTGAAAGGAAAAGCAATACAAAGTACTATGTGTAATGATAAATTAGTCTCACAAATGTTATATGGTTAAGGGGTCCCGGTGCTCTATAGCTCGAAAGTTTGGGGTATTTTTAAATTTAAACAATATTTAAATTTTTTAGACATTTTATTTAACTTCTTTTACACACAAAAATGAGAGAAAATTGTTTTTAATTTTAATAATTAATAAATGGGTTGACCCTGCCGAAAAATTGGACCTGGACTGTGTTGTCCATTTTGGCCCTTCTATTTATCTGAAACACAAAAATCCCAAAAAATATTAATAAGTATGATTGTAGTAGAATAAAAAAAAAGTTTACCAAATGGCGCAGTTTTAAATTTGACACTCTGAAAACCTGGTTTTTTCAGTTTTTTAATAAAAAAAAGGCGAACGATAATATGATTCTAGTACAGGCGATAGCCATTGATGTTGTGAAGAACATATTAAAATTTGAGACGATAATGAATAGTTTTTTTTTTTGACAACACCATCCCGAAGGAAGTAGTTTCGAGATAAATGGATTTAAAGTCTTCTCTCTCTGTCTTCCAAAAATAACAATTTTATACTTTTTTGTTCTTCCTTTGAAAATAGGTGCAGATGCAGATGGACACAGTCATAGCAGTTGCAGCAGCTCAAATAATCATGACCACGACGGCAAGTTGTTTTTACTGAAAGAAGCACAATATGTGTATACAACAGAGGCGGCGATAAATGATTCCAACAGCCAACACCGGCACCAGCACCACGAAATCAGCTATAATGATGATGGAAATGGCAATTTCGAGCGCGAATTGAAAATCTTGCGGCAAGCATCATTGAAGCTAATACAAAATAACAACAAAGATAATTAAATTATTTGTTCTTAGTTTTTAATATTTAATTTGTATACTACATATTATATTATACTAGCAACCCGCCCGGCTTTGCGCGGGTATAAAATATATACCCTATGTCACTCACTGAAAAAATGATTAAAATCGATCCAGTAATTTTGGCTTATTCATTACTGCCCGTGGCCCGCACGCTCAAATCTAAGCCTGCAACGTTGAAGGTTTGACCCTGAGATTTATTAATGGTCATTGCAAAAGATGCCTTTACCGGAAATTGTAAGCGTCTAAATTGGAATGGTAGATCCGGTGGTATCAGAGGGATTCGGGGAATCAATACATCTTCTCCGGTACCACATTCTGTGAGTATTGTGCACTCTATTATGAAAGTTTTCAGTGATTTTACCAGCAAACGCGTGCCATTGCATTTATGTGGATTTAGGTTTCTTAATAAAATAACAGGACAACCTATTTTCAGCTCCATTTTTTGAGGACGGAGTTCAGACGGGTTCAAAGAATTTAGGGATTCTGTAGGAAAATGAACAGCTTCTTCCAAATCGAGAACAGTATCGACCGAGTAGTATATTTTCGTCGGTGCATCAATCTTTGAAATAATCAAGTTATTTACTTTATCTACTTGTTCGTTAGTTGGTGACAGAATAGCTCTTTCTTTAAACCAAGATATAGTCTTATAACTTATGTTATCAATGTCAGGATAGACATTGTTGACTAACTCTTGGATGTTGTCTATCAAAACACAAAGGTTTTCTAGGTTAATCCTTCCCTCACTTTGTGTTAATTCTCCATTGCCAACTTTTAGCAGCTTCTCTGGAAAAAGCTTGTTCTCACGTGAATATGACGAAACCCTCATATTAGTTGTAAGCTCTAATTTATTGACATGCGACCAAAGGTGGGATCTTTTTAGCGAAGCATTTATTTCGTCAGCACGTGTTCCTCGAGTCACAACTGGTAGGATTTGACGGAAATCTGCTGAGAACAGAATTGTACATCCACCCATAGGTGAATTGTTGTTGCGCAAATCGCGCATTGTCCTATCCAGTGCTTCCACAGACGTCTTGTTTGACATGGTAGCTTCGTCCCAGACTATTAATGAGCAGTCACGCATCAATTTTCCTGTATTGCTCTGTTTAGAATCACTACAGACGCTGTTATCATCATCGGTGGCGATTTTCAGCGGTAGCTTGGATGTAGAGTATGCGGTTCGGTCTCCTTCCAAAAGAGTAGCGGCAATGCCGGATGACGCAACAGCTAACGCAATTTTTCCGGTAGATCTCACTTTTTTTAAAAGCAGATTGATTAAAAATGTTTTTCCTGTGCCTCCTGGGGCATCAAGGAAAAATAATTTCCCTTCATTGTTATCAATTGTTGATAGTAATGCAGTGAATACTTTTTTCTGATCGATGTTTAATCGTGGCTCATCTTGAGCTATATTTTGTAACAGTCTCGTTTGATCGTATGATGTTTCTCTTGTGTCACTGTCGGCACTGTTAGTTAAATCAGAGTTATAGACGGAGAGCTCATGACCAAAAAACCCAACATATTTTATACTTCTTGAAATTTTGTGTGAGATTAGTTTTTTAATACTAGAATCGATATCCGGCGGGGTGGCTGCTCAATAGCGGTCTTAATTATGCGTTTTTTTTTTTTAAATTGTTAATAAAAAACATTTACTCAACATATTTTATACCACTTGAAATTTTAACAGAATTTCATTTACGATCTGCATAAAATGAAGCGATGGCAACCATCCCATTCTCGTGGTCCCAAAGTACTGCCAGCCCATGTTGAAAGTGCGTTGATGGAAGCACAAGTCAACATATTTTATACCGGCTGTCTTTTTTACACAACATTGGCAATACAATAAATTGATGAAATGTGGAAAATTTGGAAAATTTCATTCCTGTGAGTGCGAGCGAGACCGACTCACGTGAATGTGGGCGCGCGAGAGAGAGCGTATATTGTTCATATTCTGTCTCCCCGTACAGTCTTGCAAAAATGGGAAGGATGATAGGTTTGTTCATCAAAAAATTAGAGAATAGGATTTTTTTTCTTTTTCTTAAAAAAGTTTTTATTTCTAATTTATTATTCCTTTATTTATTTATTTAATTAATTAAATGGATAGAAAAAAAAACAAAATTAAATTTTTAATTTTCTATGTCAGAAATAGATTCCGAGTCTGAACTGCAATAGTCATTTTCTATTTCTTCAGCTTCAGTATCTGAAAGAAAATCATACCGTCAATCAAAATACCTGATAGTTGCAATATTTCGGACTATGAACGAAGGCGTAAAATACTATACCTGATTCAATGTTGTCATTCATTGAAGGAGTTTCTATGACAGCTCCAAGGACTGATTGAGAGAATTGGTCGCTATCAAACCAATTAAAAGAAAGAAATTCTCCATTTCTCCCCCAGCCATTCGATTCTGGGAGATAACAAGTTGGAAATTTCAAATAAGCGTTTCGCCATGTATTTCCAATATATTGAGCTCGGAGAAGTTGCTGATGTAACTCGGTTTTACATGGCGGCAAAGACGATGCGTCAAAATTTTTCAGCTGTTTCTGGAATGCTTCGTTTACATTTGACGCTTTATATGTCTCCCAGAATTTAGAAAAGCGACCGCTGTTCACGTCATTTATGTTTCTTAAATTGTACATTTCGCATACAAATTTTTCCAGCATTTTAAATATATGATTTTTTGTTGCAGTGGAGTTTATATTCCCCAGTTCAATAAAAGCATTTTGATATTCCGGTGATTTTTTTAATATCTGGAAAGGTCTTTCCTTGCCTTTTCTGTAAAAGGCCGGACTGTAATCACAGCCGGTCAGGGCATGGAATCCTTGTAAACTCTGGCATATCAATGCAACGTTTGTTATTGCCAGTTCCTAATTCCATAAATATGTGCAATTCGTCATGCGAAAGATGGTCCATGTTACCCAGCATGATGATCAGTATGTCAGTATCGGAACATTTTATTAAAACATTCTCGCAGACCGCTTTACACACATGATACACAATTTTTGTATCTGCTTCCTCCTGAAGTTCGCATGACATTTCCTCATCGACGATTTTCGATACAGAGGCGCCGCCACTTGTAAATGTGACGTAATTAAATTTTATGGTTGAATTGCCAATAAATGGCGCCATTTCCACTGTTTCCCAATGTTCTATGAGAAATTTGACCAGTGCGTCCTTGAATTTGCTATTTCTTACTTCTTTATTGAAATCTTTAGGTCGAGTTTGTTCGGGTCCTGTGATGTTATAATCGATACTGCTGACATTTCCTCTTTGTATTCGTTCATAATCTTTAATGGATGGAGTAAAATATTTGTCGAATATGATGTCGAATCGTTTGGCTGGTGTCTTCTGCATGAATGAGATAATTTTTTTTGATAAATTTCCAAAAGTGTTTGGAATTTCTTTCATTAAGTGGAGCAGGAAAAATACATCGATTATGACTATGTCGAATATTTGCGGTATGTTAGCAGCTGTATTTATTTGTAAAACCTGAGTGATTGCAGATTTTTCAGTCTTACAAATTGTTCCATCACAATGACATAGAGATAATGGAATTGGTGTTATTGGATAAGACAATATTTTTTCGACGTCGATATTGAAATCCATCGATAATGCCACAATTCGTGCAAATAGATCCCGTTGTAAGCGTATTTCGTTGACCTGGTTGGCAACTTTTGCTTTATTATTTACTTACACATTTTAACCCTTGTGATGGCTTTCTCAAATCGCTGTGGGTCTATGGAGCACTGAGCAATGAATTCTTCCCTTAACTGGCTCCCTGATTGTTCAAATGTCAATAAATAATTTTCAACCTGCAATGATGCAGCCTTTCCCGTAGCGATGTTGAAGAGAAAATTCCTGTCAATGCTGTCATCGAAGGGGTTCATAAATTTATCAAAAGCTTTTATGAAATTTCGAAGCTTCAAACATAAGGCACTGCAAGCCCAAAGCCATCATTGGGTGTATCCTTTTGCATCTATTAAAATGTTTTCCAATCACAAAACTATTTACCGAGCCGCCAGCAATAATGTCGCTTTCAACGGCAACGTCCATGAGACCACAATCTGTGATATATTTGCCTATGGCTTTAAAATAAGCGATCATTATGCGGCCGCCGTAGCCGAATGGGTTGGTGCGTGATTACTATTCAGAATTCACAGAGAGGTCGTTGGTTCGAATCTCGGTGAAAGCAAAATTAATAAAAACATTTTTTTAATAGCGGTCGCCCCTCGGCAGGCAATGGCAAACCTCCGAGTGTATTTCTGCCATGAAAAAGCTCCTCATAAAAATATCTGCCATTCGGAGTCGGCTTGAAACTGTAGGTCCCTCCATTTGTGGAACAACATCAAGACGCACACCACAAATAGGAGGAGGAGCTCGGCCAAACACCTAACAGAAGTGTACGCGCCAATTATTTATTTTTTTTTTTTTTATGTGGAAGGCACCTAGATGGATAAATAAATTGTCAAATCGTGGTTTTTCTGTTGCTTGGATCTACATTGCCACTTTAGCAATAGCTAAGTCGTAGGTGACATCAATGTGAGACTGTCCCAGTTCAGTGGCTATTTTTTGGCTGCGGATCATGGTTTCCAAAACAACACAGATATCAGTTGGCGAGACATTAATTGGTGTCAGATATCAATGATCTCAGTGAACAACTCGGCCCATCCCTATGCCAGAGTTTACAAGGATTCCATGCCCTGACCGGCTGTGATTACAGTCCGGCCTTTTACAGAAAAGGCAAGAAAAGACCTTTCCAGATATTAAAAAAATCACCGGAATATCAAAATGCTTTTATTGAACTGGGGAATATAAACTCCACTGCAACAAAAAATCATATATTTAAAATGCTGGAAAAATTTGTATGCGAAATATACAATTTAAGAAACATAAATGACGTGAACAGCGGTCGCTTTTCTAAATTCTGGGAGACATATAAAGCGTCAAATGTAAACGAAGCATTCCAGAAACAGCTGAAAAATTTTGACGCATCGTCTTTGCCGCCATGTAAAACCGAGTTACATCAGCAACTTCTCCGAGCTCAATATATTGGAAATACATGGCGAAACGCTTATTTGAAATTTCCAACTTGTTATCTCCCAGAATCGAATGGCTGGGGGAGAAATGGAGAATTTCTTTCTTTTAATTGGTTTGATAGCGACCAATTCCCTCAATCAGTCCTTGGAGCTGTCATAGAAACTCCTTCAATGAATGACAACATTGAATCAGGTATAGTATTTTACGCCTTCGTTCATAGTCCGAAATATTGCAACTATCAGGTATTTTGATTGACGGTATGATTTTCTTTCAGATACTGAAGCTGAAGAAATAGAAAATGACTATTGCAGTTCAGACTCGGAATCTATTTTTGACATAGAAAATTAAAAATTTAATTTTGTTTTTTTTTTTCTATCCATTTAATTAATTAAATAAATAAATAAAGGAATAATAAATTAGAAATAAAAACTGTTTTAAGAAAAAGAAAAAAAATCCTATTCTCTAATTTTTTGATGAACAAACCTATCATCCTTCCCATTTTTGCAAGACTGTACGGGGAGACAGAATATGAACAATATACGCTCTCTCTCGCGCGCCCACATTCACGTGGGTCGGTCTCGCTCGCACTCACAGGAATGAAATTTTCCAAATTTTCCATGTGATGGGACCATCAGAATGGGCTGGCTCTACACATTTCATCAATTTATTGTATTGCCAATGTTGTGTAAAAAAGACAGCCGGTATAAAATATGTTGACTTGTGCTTCCATCAACGCACTTTCAACATGGGCTGGCAGTACTTTGGGACCACGAGAATGGGCTGGCAACCATCGTTTCATTTTATACAGACCGTAAATGAAATTCTGTTAAGATTTTAAGGTGGTATAAAATGTGTTGAGTAAATGTTTTTTATTAACAATTTTAAAAAATAAAAACGCATAATTAAGACCGCTATTGAGCAGCCAGCCCGCCGGATATCGATTCTAGTATTAAAAAACTAATCCCACACAAAATTTCAAGAAGTATAAAATATGTTGGGCTTTTTGGTCATGAGCTCTTAGACTATTAGTAGTATAAGCTGGCATCGGCAGCCCAAAATCCTTGATCGTTTTACCCGAAAGTAATTGCACTATTTTGTTTAATTCAAATAATTCTTCGTCAAATATGTTTTGGTCATTTTGTACATCAACAGAGTTTAACTCTTGCCGTCGCCGAATCAGAATATCACTGGCCATTTTTTCTTGAAATTTATTCCATAGACTAACAGAATCAGTTACTTGACAAAACACTACTATGACGGCAAATAAATATCTTAATAATGTAGCTGAACTACAAACAGCTGCTTCTGATAATGTATTTTCCTAGTGAGAATCGTCTTCCAAGGACCCCATAGCTATGCATGCTGCTTGATAAGTATTGTAAACAACACCTTGTAAAGTGCTTAGGAGAGCAAAGGATGTCGGTCCTTTTACAATATGCAGTAACATTCTCAGATATAAAAAATAGTTTAAAAAAACTAAAAAATACGCTTTTATTGCTAATCGAACTAAAAAGTAGAAAATAAATTTTAATGACAAAGGGACCTATAATGAAGTAATAGCAAATCGAACGACCAGTCATAGTCAACTACCTCAGAACAGAATTATAACAAAAATTAAGATACAAATAGAGTAATTCAAATTCGAGTTAAAAGCGTGGGATGCTTGATATAGTAAATATTACAATCATTCTCTTGTGTACAGAGGGTTATGAAAGTGAAGCAAAATGCATCCCACGCTTTTAACTCTAATTTGAATTACTCTATTTGTATCTTAATTTTTGTTATAATTCTGTTCTGAGGTAGTTGACTATGACTGATCGTTCGATTTGCTATTACTTCATTATAGGTCCCTTTGTCATTAAAATTTATTTTCTACTTTTTAGTTCGATTAGCAATAAAAGCGTGTTTTTTAGTTTTTTTAAACTATTTTTTATTTTCTACTTTTTAGTTCGATTAGCAAAAAAGCGTGTTTTTTAGTTTTTTTTAACTATTTTTTTATTTTTAGTATATGTAGGTGTTTACGAGTAATATACTATTACACAACCGCACACTAAATACTAACCTCAATGGTGGTGTGGAAACTAAAAATTCCCAATTTTTGTTTAAAAAAATACCCAATTCATGTTTCTACCGGTGTGGGAATATTGGCAAATGTTATAAAAAATGCACATTTTTCAGCGCTCTCACGAGAAAAAGAGTTTCCCATCTAGTCATCTATGTTGTGTGTTCCGAGTCGATCAGATTTTTAGAAGCCAGTGAAAATTAAGCTCAAAGATTCCGTTACATACATACAACCCGGGCTAATAAAAGTGTGTTAATTATTCTACTTGTATCTTAATTTTTGTTATAATTTTGTTCTGAGGTAGTTGACTATGACTGATCGTTCGATTTGCTATTACTTCATTATAGGTCTCTTTATCATTAAAATTTATTTTCTACTTTTTCGTTCGATTAGCAAAAAAGCGTGTTTTTTAGTTTTTTTAAACTATTTTTTATTTTCTACTTTTTAGTTCGATTAGCAAAAAAACGTGTTTTTTAGTTTCTTTAAACTATTTTTTTTTATTATGAATGAAAATTATTGTTATCATTGCAGTCAGTGAATAAATGATTCGATATATTCGTGTTATATTTAATTCCTTTCTTATCGACTGTGAGTCTAAAGCTATGCAGTTATCGGCCGTGATAAAGAAGTAATCGGGATGAAGAACTTATTTCGTGGAGGGAGCCTGAGAAACTGATTTACAAGAATAAATAAAGATTTTTCATTTTACAACCAAATTCACCTTACTTTTTGCCCACAGTAAAAAAAAGAAAATATTAATCCTGGCAATCCTAGTAAGGATAATGGAAAACTTTTATCAAATTATTGCATTGTCATCGGTCCTTGATAAGTGTGCAAAATTTCAAGTCGATCAGATTTTTAGAAGCCAGTGAAAATTAAGCTCAAAGATTCCGTTACATACATACATACATACAACCCGTCCTAATAAAAGTGTGTTAAAAAGCATTCGCTGTTGTTGGGATGTATCACAATCGAGCGATTCGTAAATACGTACATACATACGTCACCATACGATGTAATTCAACATTAATGAGGTGTGGTGAGATTATCGCTTAACGCCTGTTGCTTCATTCGGTTGACAGCGAACAAACACACAAACAGCTTTTTTTGGAAAAAGAGCTGCTTTTGTTTAAACAATTTTGGTTAAATAACAAATAAATCAATTATTTTTTTGATGCAGGACGAAAGTAAATATTTCAAAGCTAAACTTCAAGAAAGTTTCATTTTATTTGGTTGATTCGTTTATGATTTATGGCCGTGAAAACAAAAAATTTATGTTTTTTTGCCACATTTTGACCGATTGCCACGCCACCTTTATATATTTCTTCACATTATATTGATATAAACCTTCCTCTTCAATCAATCTATCTTTAAAAAAAACCGCATCGAAATCCGTTGCGTAGTTTTAAAGATTTAAGCATTCAAGGGGACATAGGGACAGAAAAAGCGAGTTTGTTTTATATGTAGTGATTTCAATTGAGTTTTTATGTGTACATTTATCTTGTGTCTATATATAAATTGTTAAGAAATTCATATTGAAAATGAACGGTTTGAGGTGATATATTTGGTGGAAGATTACTATACTACGAATATTACTATAACTGTCATGTTAGCTTCGAAATTACAACGCATGCGCATTGAAGTCACCTACAACCAATCGGTTTTCACCTCTGATGAGCGCACCTATATCAGGGTGATATCCTGCCGGGCAGCAGATGACAGGGGGTATATAGACGTTAAATATTTCGAGCTCGGAATCGCCTTCCGGACAGCTATACCTTGATATTCTAAGGTGCTGTCCCTGCGGTTGATACCTTCACCGATGAGACGATACTGCACTGTGTGGTGGACTATAAACGCTAGGCCACCACCATTGTCTCGCTCGCGATCGTGTCTGTGCACGTTATAGCCATCCCTGGGTATCAGAGAGGACCTAGCGTGCAGCTTGGTTTCCTGGACCGCAGCTATTTTGATACTGTGTCGGCTTATGAAGTCAACTATCTCGTCGACCTTGCTCGTGAGTCCATTGCAGTTGAATTGTAGAAGCTAGAAGTCATTCCGGTAACGTAGAACCGGCTGCCATGGGAATGGTAGTCATTCACTGTTGTGGGAGGAGTGACATATGTACTAATTTGTTGTTTATTACTACATAAATTGTCAATTTTTATGCTTATTAAGGTATTTACTATTGTTCAACACTTCTGTTGTTTCTTCTTTTTGTGTATTAAAAAAATTGTAATCTTACAAATTAAAAAAATAAAATTGATATTTGAAATAATAAAAATGTTTAGTCCACTTTCATACAGCAAACGTATAATATTGAAAATTTATTTTTATAAATGCTAAACAAAGAATATAATAGTGGGTACGTTTACGGTGCGCTTGCTCAGGGCTTGGGCGAAGTCAAATCGACACAGCACTTGCTTCGTATCGTTTATTAACACCATTAGAGCTCCCAAAAATGATGGGCAGAAGTTACTGAATTATTGTCTATGACCTAGCCCGGTACAATTTTTGTAATTGAAATAAACATATCTTTGGATGTTAGTTATTCATGTTCACGTATTGGACCCAAAAATCATCCGCAGAATATTTCTCTCAAGCACTCCAAGGGATGCTTCATCGGATATTGTCATCGTCCAAGCTTCTGCGCAATACGGTAGGACGGGGGCTTTATAAAGTATAAGTTGTGTTCGACGGGAGATGATTTTACTACTCAATTGCAAGTAGCAGTTGTTAGGAAGAAATATTCTACGTTGTCGGTGTTAATGCTGGTTCCTAGATGAACTGAGTTTCTTACAACCTCGAAATCATGACTGTCAATAGTGACGTGGTTACCGATACGCCATTGGGCCGACTGTTTGTTTGATAACACGAGATAATTCTTTTTGTTGTCGTTCTCCACCAAACCCATCCATTTCGCTTCTTTATACTGTTTAGAAAAGGCAGAAATAACAACGCGGTTGTTAAGGAAGAAGATGTCAATATCGTCATATCGCATATGCCATATCCCTGAGCGATTAAGTTCTGCGGTTCACACGATTTTTCCAGTACCAGGTTAAGTAAGGCACTCGACAACGAGTCACCCTGCCTGAAACCTCGTTTGGTGTTCGGACGGCGCTACTGGTATTGAGCGGGGATACAAAATTCATACCTCCTTTTCTACTGTCGAAGGCTGCTTTATAACCGACAAAGAGATAGTATGTGTCGATTCTCCTTTCATGGGTATTTTCCAAGACTTTGCATATTAAGAATATCTTGGCAATTGTTGAATCCGGTTCTAGCCCTACACTTATAAGGTCCAATCAGTTGGTTGATGATGGGCTCGCCTTTCACACATTACCCTCGCTAAAATCTTATGCACGGTATTTAGAAAACTAATCCCGTTTCTTATAACAACCATATGCAGTTTGGACTCGGCTCAATACTGAAGGTCCTTACATCTGTTTAAAAACATCAAGATGCACACCATAAATTGGAGGAGGCACACTCAACATGGGGTGTAAGCGCTAACTACATACTTACATATATACTGTATGGCCTCGCTTCATGCGGTGGATACGTTCTACAGAAATGCGCATATAGAAACTTTGCATTAAAAAATACTTTACTTCCCTTGAAAAAGTAAGGTTGTGTTCTGTAATTCTCTAAAAGCGCATCAAACCAAAACAACGAGTAAAAATTAACTTAAAACAGCATAAAAAAATTAACAGAAATTAAAAGAAATTGGCTGCTTAAAAAAATACTTCGCATGCCTGAAAGGAATTCATATAATAGCTTAAAATAAACTGATATACAAACATAATTAATTTAATTTCATTGAAAAGTAATATAGTTTTATATTTTTTAATCATTATCACAATCTGTTAATGTTTGCACAGTTTGTAAAGTGGTTCCAAATAACCTTCACCATCAGAAAAGACTGTCAATAGATATTTGCGGTAAAGGCGATGTATTAATAGATCAACGAACGCAAAATAGGGCGAGCTTTCAGCGTTCCACGATTTTTAGAGACCGTCTATACTCGGGTTTCCTAGACAAGCTCATATTTATGTATGTTTGTCCAAGAAATTTTTGTATAAAATATTGTACTAGCCGCACAACTTCCAAATTTCATAAAAATAATCCGCATAAAACTAGACTTTACAGTATACAGTGTACAATATAATAGTGCGATAATTGTCAAGATCCCTTGTCTTATGGATTGGACAGAACACAATTAAATTCCAATCGGCAGGCATGCTTTCATTCGACCATATTTTGCATAGGAGCTGATGTATGCACCTTACCAGCTCCTCGACGCCATATTTAATTTGCTCATGTGGGTCCGTGTATTTTGTTGTTCTTTAGCCGCGCTATCGCTTTTCTCACCTCGTCATGGTCGGGTAGCGGAACGATAGTTCCATCGTCAACGATTGGGGTATCGGGATCTTCACATTCTCTGTGATATGCGCAGCTCTCACTATTTTACAGGTCCGAGAAGTGTTCCCTCCGTAATTTAAGTATGTTCTGGATGTCAGTCACCAGATTGCCGTTTTTGACTTTACAGGAAAACAGCCCGGTCTTAAAACCTTCTGTAAGCCGCCGCACTTTCTGGTAGAATTCTCGGGCTTTAGTCCTGTTGGGCAGCATTTCGAGCTATCCGCAGTAACGTATTTCGGCCTCTCGTTTCTTCTTTCTGATAATACGTCTCCCCTGCATTCTGAGCTCCCGATAGCGATCCCACATGATAGTTGGGCAGTACTATCTGAAAGCAGGGGTGATGTGATTGCAGCTTGTCGATTTCGAACATTCTTTTCGTAGGTGCAGATGTACGTTTTTTGCTGCACAGAAGCGTGTGCGTAGTTTAGCTGCAACAAGGTAATGATCCGAGTCGATGTTGTGCCCTCGGATCGTGCATTTAAAACATTAGAAGCGTGTCTTGCTTACGTCGCTTGATGTTTTTTTCGAGCCCCGACGAAGTAGATCAGCCTCTTTCCGGGACCGGATGTTTCGTTGTGCAAACTGAATTTTCCGACTATGGGACCAAAAATTCCCTTCTTGCCCACCCTGGTGTTGAAGTCGCCAAGCAGGATTTTTATGTCGGGGCGGGGGCAGCGCTCACAGGAACGTTCCAGGCGCTCATAGAAGGAATTTTTGGTCACATCGTCCTTTTCTTCCGTTGGGGCTTGAGCGAGATGTTAAAAAATCGCGTTTTGATGCGAATTATTGCGAGACGCTCTTTCACCGGAGTGAACGACAGTACTTAACGACGAGGTCTCTCTCCCACAACAAATCCAACACCGAATATGTGCTCCTTTACGAGGAGGGACAAACGACAACGGATAACCAGATATCCCATTTGTTTCGTGAACAGATGTTCGGAAACTACGCAGAGGATACTTCAACGGAGCCCTAAAGTGGTTTGCTGGTTGAACCGTATGCAACAGAATCGACCTGGCAACTCCAAAGTGAAAAGAGATCAGGGACTTTCCCACTAAGAGTGCTCATTAATTACAAACTTAATATCTCCTCTTTTTTTAATTGAAACTCCTTGTTTCTGAAAGGAAAAGCAATACAAAGTACTATGTGTAATGATAAATTAGTCTCACAAATGTTATATGGTTAAGGGGTCCCGGTGCTCTATAGCTCGAAAGTTTGGGGTATTTTTAAATTTAAATAATATTTAAATTTTTTAGACATTTTATTTAACTTCTTTTACACACAAAAATGAGAGAAAATTGTTTTTAATTTTAATAATTAATAAATGGGTTGACCCTGCCGAAAAATTGGACCTGGACTGTGTTGTCCATTTTGGCCCTTCTATTTATCTGAAACACACAAATCCCAAAAAATATTAATAAGTATGATTGTAGTAGAATAAAAAAAAAGTTTACCAAATGGCGCAGTTTTAAATTTGACACTCTGAAAACCTGGTTTTTTCAGTTTTTTAATAAAAAAAAGGCGAACGATAATATGATTCTAGTACAGGCGATAGCCATTGATGTTGTGAAGAACATATTAAAATTTGAGACGATAATGAATAGTTTTTTTTTTTGACAACACCATCCCGAAGGAAGTAGTTTCGAGATAAATGGATTTAAAGTCTTCTCTCTCTGTCTTCCAAAAATAACAATTTTATACTTTTTTGTTCTTCCTTTGAAAATAGGTGCAGATGCAGATGGACACAGTCATAGCAGTTGCAGCAGCTCAAATAATCATGACCACGACGGCAAGTTGTTTTTACTGAAAGAAGCACAATATGTGTATACAACCGAGGCGGCGATAAATGATTCCAACAGCCAACACCGGCACCAGCACCACGAAATCAGCTATAATGATGATGGAAATGGCAATTTCGAGCGCGAATTGAAAATCTTGCGGCAAGCATCATTGAAGCTAATACAAAATAACAACAAAGATAATTAAATTATTTGTTCTTAGTTTTTAATATTTAATTTGTATACTACATATTATATTATACTAGCAACCCGCCCGGCTTTGCGCGGGTATAAAATATATACCCTATGTCACTCACTGAAAAAATGATTAAAATCGATCCAGTAATTTTGGCTTATTCATTACTGCCCGTGGCCCGCACGCTCAAATCTAAGCCTGCAACGTTGAAGGTTTGACCCTGAGATTTATTAATGGTCATTGCAAAAGATGCCTTTACCGGAAATTGTAAGCGTCTAAATTGGAATGGTAGATCCGGTGGTATCAGAGGGATTCGGGGAATCAATACATCTTCTCCGGTACCACATTCTGTGAGTATTGTGCACTCTATTATGAAAGTTTTCAGTTATTTTACCAGCAAACGCGGGCCATTGCATTTATGTGGATTTAGGTTTCTTAATAAAATAACAGGACAACCTATTTTCAGCTCCATTTTTTGAGGACGGAGTTCAGACGGGTTCAAAGAATTTAGGGATTCTGTAGGAAAATGAACAGCTTCTTCCAAATCGAGAACAGTATCGACCGAGTAGTATATTTTCGTCGGTGCATCAATCTTTGAAATAATCAAGTTATTTACTTTATCTACTTGTTCGTTAGTTGGTGACAGAATAGCTCTTTCTTTAAACCAAGATATAGTCTTATAACTTATGTTATCAATGTCAGGATAGACATTGTTGACTAACTCTTGGATGTTGTCTATCAAAACACAAAGGTTTTCTAGGTTAATCCTTCCCTCACTTTGTGTTAATTCTCCACTGCCAACTTTTAGCAGCTTCTCTGGAAAAAGCTTGTTCTCACGTGAATATGACGAAACCCTCATATTAGTTGTAAGCTCTAATTTATTGACATACGACCAAAGGTGGGATCTTTTTAGCGAAGCATTTATTTCGTCAGCACGTGTTCCTCGAGTCACAACTGGTAGGATTTGACGGAAATCTCCTGAGAACAGAATTGTACATCCACCCATAGGTGAATTGTTGTTGCGCAAATCGCGCATTGTCCTATCCAGTGCTTCCACAGACGTCTTGTTTGACATGGTAGCTTCGTCCCAGACTACTAATGAGCAGTCACGCATCAATTTTCCTGTATTGCTCTGTTTAGAATCACTACAGACGCTGTTATCATCATCGGTGGCGATTTTCAGCGGTAGCTTGGATGTAGAGTATGCGGTTCGGTCTCCTTCCAAAAGAGTAGCGGCAATGCCGGATGACGCAACAGCTAACGCAATTTTTCCGGTAGATTTCACTTTTTTTTAAAGCAGATTGATTAAAAATGTTTTTCCTGTGCCTCCTGGGGCATCAAGGAAAAATAATTTCCCTTCATTGTTATCAATTGTTGATAGTAATGCAGTGAATACTTTTTTCTCATCGATGTTTAATCGTGGCTCATCTTGAGCTATATTTTGTAACAGTCTCGTTTGATCGTATGATGTTTCTCTTGTGTATTCGGCACTGTTAGTTAAATCAGAGTTATAGACGGAGAGCTCATGACCAAAAAACCCAACATATTTTATACTTCTTGAAATTTTGTGTGAGATTAGTTTTTTAATACTAGAATCGATAGCTGGCTGCTCAATAGCAGTCTTAATTATGCGTTTTTTTTTTAAATTGTTAATAAAAAACATTTACTCAACATATTTTATACCACTTGAAATTTTAACAGAATTTCATTTACGATCTGTATAAAATGAAGCGATGGCAACCATCCCATTCTCGTGGTCCCAAAGTACTGCCAGCCCATGTTGAAAGTGCGTTGATGGAAGCACAAGTCAACATATTTTATACCGGCTGTCTTTTTTACACAACATTGGCAATACAATAAATTGATGAAATGTGGAATATTTGGAAAATTTCATTTCTGTGAGTGCGAGCGAGACAGACTCACGTGAATGTGGGCGCGCGAGAGAGAGCGTATATTGTTCATATTCTGTCTCCCCGTACAGTCTTGCAAAAATGGGAAGGATGATAGGTTTGTTCATCAAAAAATTAGAGAAAAGGATTTTTTTTCTTTTTCTTAAAAAAGTTTTTATTTCTAATTTATTATTCCTTTATTTATTTATTTAATTAATTAAATGGATAGAAAAAAAAACAAAATTAAATTTTTAATTTTCTATGTCAGAAATAGATTCCGAGTCTGAACTGCAATAGTCATTTTCTATTTCTTCAGCTTCAGTATCTGAAAGAAAATCATACCGTCAATCAAAATACCTGATAGTTGCAATATTTCGGACTATGAACGAAGGCGTAAAATACTATACCTGATTCAATGTTGTCATTCATTGAAGGAGTTTCTATGACAGCTCCAAGGACTGATTGAGAGAATTGGTCGCTATCAAACCAATTAAAAGAAAGAAATTCTCCATTTCTCCCCCAGCCATTCGATTCTGGGAGATAACAAGTTGGAAATTTCAAATAAGCGTTTCGCCATGTATTTCCAATATATTGAGCTCGGAGAAGTTGCTGATGTAACTCGGTTTTACATGGTGGCAAAGACGATGCGTCAAAATTTTTCAGCTGTTTCTGGAATGCTTCGTTTACATTTGACGCTTTATATGTCTCCCAGAATTTAGAAAAGCGACCGCTGTTTACGTCATTTATGTTTCTTAAATTGTACATTTCGCATACAAATTTTTCCAGCATTTTAAATATATGATTTTTTGTTGCAGTGGAGTTTATATTCCCCAGTTCAATAAAAGCATTTTGATATTCCGGTGATTTTTTTAATATCTGGAAAGGTCTTTCCTTGCCTTTTCTGTAAAAGGCCGGACTGTAATCACAGCCGGTCAGGGCATGGAATCCTTGTAAACTCTGGCATATCAATGCAACGTTTGTTATTGCCAGTTCCTAATTCCATAAATATGTGCAATTCGTCATGCGAAAGATGGTCCATGTTACCCAGCATGATGATCAGTATGTCAGTATCGGAACATTTTATTAAAACATTCTCGCAGACCGCTTTACACACATGATACACAATTTTTGTATCTGCTTCCTCCTGAAGTTCGCATGACATTTCCTCATCGACGATTTTCGATACAGAGGCGCCGTCACTTGTAAATGTGACGTAATTCAATTTTATGGTTGAATTGCCAATAAATGGCGCCATTTCCACTGTTTCCCAATGTTCTATGAGAAATCTGACCAGTGCGTCCTTGAATTTGCTATTTCTTACTTCTTTATTGAAATCTTTAGGTCGAGTTTGTTCGGGTCCTGTGATGTTATAATCGATACTGCTGACATTTCCTCTTTGTATTCGTTCATAATCTTTAATGGATGGAGTAAAATATTTGTCGAATATGATGTCGAATCGTTTGGCTGGTGTCTTCTGCATGAATGAGATAATTTTTTTTGATAAATTTCCAAAAGTGTTTGGAATTTCTTTCATTAAGTGGAGCAGGAAAAATACATCGATTATGACTATGTCGAATATTTGCGGTATGTTAGCAGCTGTATTTATTTGTAAAACCTGAGTGATTGCAGATTTTTCAGTCTTACAAATTGTTCCATCACAATGACATAGAGATAATGGAATTGGTGTTATTGGATAAGACAATATTTTTTCGACGTCGATATTGAAATCCATCGATAATGCCACAATTCGTGCAAATAGATCCCGTTGTAAGCGTATTTCGTTGACCTGGTTGGCAACTTTTGCTTTATTATTTACTTACACATTTTAACCCTTGTGATGGCTTTCTCAAATCGCTGTGGGTCTATGGAGCACTGAGCAATGAATTCTTCCCTTAACTGGCTCCCTGATTGTTCAAATGTCAATAAATAATTTTCAACCTGCAATGATGCAGCCTTTCCCGTAGCGATGTTGAAGAGAAAATTCCTGTCAATGCTGTCATCGAAGGGGTTCATAAATTTATCAAAAGTTTTTATGAAATTTCGAAGCTTCAAACATAAGGCACTGCAAGCCCAAAGCCATCATTGGGTGTATCCTTTTGCATCTATTAAAATGTTTTCCAATCACAAAACTATTTACCGAGCCGCCAGCAATAATGTCGCTTTCAACGGCAACGTCCATGAGACCACAATCTGTGATATATTTGCCTATGGCTTTAAAATAAGCGATCATTATGTGGAAGGCACCTAGATGGATAAATAAATTGTCAAATCGTGGTTTTTCTGTTGCTTGGATCTACATTGCCACTTTAGCAATAGCTAAGTCGTAGGTGACATCAATGTGAGACTGTCCCAGTTCAGTGGCTATTTTTTGGCTGCGGATCATGGTTTCCAAAACAACACAGATATCAGTTGGCGAGACATTAATTGGTGTCAGATATCAATGATCTCAGTGAACAACTCGGCCCATCCCTATGCCAGAGTTTACAAGGATTCCATGCCCTGACCGGCTGTGATTACAGTCCGGCCTTTTACAGAAAAGGCAAGAAAAGACCTTTCCAGATATTAAAAAAATCACCGGAATATCAAAATGCTTTTATTGAACTGGGGAATATAAACTCCACTGCAACAAAAAATCATATATTTAAAATGCTGGAAAAATTTGTATGCGAAATGTACAATTTAAGAAACATAAATGACGTGAACAGCGGTCGCTTTTCTAAATTCTGGGAGACATATAAAGCGTCAAATGTAAACGAAGCATTCCAGAAACAGCTGAAAAATTTTGACGCATCGTCTTTGCCGCCATGTAAAACCGAGTTACATCAGCAACTTCTCCGAGCTCAATATATTGGAAATACATGGCGAAACGCTTATTTGAAATTTCCAACTTGTTATCTCCCAGAATCGAATGGCTGGGGGAGAAATGGAGAATTTCTTTCTTTTAATTGGTTTGATAGCGACCAATTCTCTCAATCAGTCCTTGGAGCTGTCATAGAAACTCCTTCAATGAATGACAACATTGAATCAGGTATAGTATTTTACGCCTTCGTTCATAGTCCGAAATATTGCAACTATCAGGTATTTTGATTGACGGTATGATTTTCTTTCAGATACTGAAGCTGAAGAAATAGAAAATGACTATTGCATTTCAGACTCGGAATCTATTTCTGACATAGAAAATTAAAAATTTAATTTTGTTTTTTTTTTCTATCCATTTAATTAATTAAATAAATAAATAAAGGAATAATAAATTAGAAATAAAAACTTTTTTAAGAAAAAGAAAAAAAATCCTATTCTCTAATTTTTTGATGAACAAACCTATCATCCTTCCCATTTTTGCAAGACTGTACGGGGAGACAGAATATGAACAATATACGCTCTCTCTCGCGCGCCCACATTCACGTGAGTCGGTCTCGCTCGCACTCACAGGAATGAAATTTTCCAAATTTTCCATGTGATGGGACCATCAGAATGGGCTGGCTCTACACATTTCATCAATTTATTGTATTGCCAATGTTGTGTAAAAAAGACAGCCGGTATAAAATATGTTGACTTGTGCTTCCATCAACGCACTTTCAACATGGGCTGGCAGTACTTTGGGACCACGAGAATGGGCTGGCAACCATCGTTTCATTTTATACAGACCGTAAATGAAATTCTGTTAAGAATCCAGCCCGCCGGATATCGATTCTAGTATTAAAAAACTAATCCCACACAAAATTTCAAGAAGTATAAAATATGTTGGGCTTTTTGGTCATGAGCTCTTAGACTATTAGTAGTATAAGCTGGCATCGGCAGCCCAAAATCCTTGATCGTTTTACCCGAAAGTAATTGCACTATTTTGTTTAATTCAAATAATTCTTCGTCAAATATGTTTTGGTCATTTTGTACATCAACAGAGTTTAACTCTTGCCGTCGCCGAATCAGAATATCACTGGCCATTTTTTCTTGAAATTTATTCCATAGACTAACAGAATCAGTTACTTGACAAAACACTACTATGACGGCAAATAAATATCTTAATAATGTAGCTGAACTACAAACAGCTGCTTCTGATAATGTATTTTCCTAGTGAGAATCGTCTTCCAAGGACCCCATAGCTATGCATGCTGCTTGATAAGTATTGTAAACAACACCTTGTAAAGTGCTTAGGAGAGCAAAGGATGTCGGTCCTTTTACAATATGCAGTAACATTCTCAGATATAAAAAATAGTTTAAAAAAACTAAAAAATACGCTTTTATTGCTAATCGAACTAAAAAGTAGAAAATAAATTTTAATGACAAAGGGACCTATAATGAAGTAATAGCAAATCGAACGACCAGTCATAGTCAACTACCTCAGAACAGAATTATAACAAAAATTAAGATACAAATAGAGTAATTCAAATTCGAGTTAAAAGCGTGGGATGCTTGATATAGTAAATATTACAATCATTCTCTTGTGTACAGAGGGTTATGAAAGTGAAGCAAAATGCATCCCACGCTTTTAACTCTAATTTGAATTACTCTATTTGTATCTTAATTTTTGTTATAATTCTGTTCTGAGGTAGTTGACTATGACTGATCGTTCGATTTGCTATTACTTCATTATAGGTCCCTTTGTCATTAAAATTTATTTTCTACTTTTTAGTTCGATTAGCAATAAAAGCGTGTTTTTTAGTTTTTTTAAACTATTTTTTATTTTCTACTTTTTAGTTCGATTAGCAAAAAAGCGTGTTTTTTAGTTTTTTTTAACTATTTTTTTATTTTTAGTATATGTAGGTGTTTACGAGTAATATAATATACTATTACACAACCGCACACTAAATACTAACCTCAATGGTGGTGTGGAAACTAAAAATTCCCAATTTTTGTTAAAAAAAATACCCAATTCATGTTTCTACCGGTGTGGGAATATTGGCAAATGTTATAAAAAATGCACATTTTTCAGCGCTCTCACGAGAAAAAGAGTTTCCCATCTAGTCATCTATGTTGTGTGTTCCGAGTCGATCAGATTTTTAGAAGCCAGTGAAAATTAAGCTCAAAGATTCCGTTACATACATACAACCCGGGCTAATAAAAGTGTGTTAATTATTCTACTTGTATCTTAATTTTTGTTATAATTTTGTTCTGAGGTAGTTGACTATGACTGATCGTTCGATTTGCTATTACTTCATTATAGGTCTCTTTATCATTAAAATTTATTTTCTACTTTTTCGTTCGATTAGCAAAAAAGCGTGTTTTTTAGTTTTTTTAAACTATTTTTTATTTTCTACTTTTTAGTTCGATTAGCAAAAAAGCGTGTTTTTTAGTTTTTTTTAACTATTTTTTTATTTTTAGTATATGTAGGTGTTTACGAGTAATATACTATTACACAACCGCACACTAAATACTAACCTCAATGGTGGTGTGGAAACTAAAAATTCCCAATTTCTGTTTAAAAAAATACCCAATTCATGTTTCTACCGGTGTGGGAATATTGGCAAATGTTATAAAAAATGCACATTTTTCAGCGCTCTCACGAGAAAAAGAGTTTCCCATCTAGTCATCTATGTTGTGTGTTCCGAGTCGATCAGATTTTTAGAAGCCAGTGAAAATTAAGCTCAAAGATTCCGTTACATACATACAACCCGGGCTAATAAAAGTGTGTTAATTATTCTACTTGTATCTTAATTTTTGTTATAATTTTGTTCTGAGGTAGTTGACTATGACTGATCGTTCGATTTGCTATTACTTCATTATAGGTCTCTTTATCATTAAAATTTATTTTCTACTTTTTCGTTCGATTAGCAAAAAAGCGTGTTTTTTAGTTTTTTTAAACTATTTTTTATTTTCTACTTTTTAGTTCGATTAGCAAAAAAACGTGTTTTTTAGTTTCTTTAAACTATTTTTTTTTTATTATGAATGAAAATTATTGTTAACATTGCAGTCAGTGAATAAATGATTCGATATATTCGTGTTATATTTAATTCTTTTCTTATCGACTGTGAGTCTAAAGCTATGCAGTTATCGGCCGTGATAAAGAAGTAATCGGGATGAAGAACTTATTTCGTGGAGGGAGCCTGAGAAACTGATTTACAAGAATAAATAAAGATCTTTCATTTTACAACCAAATTCACCTTACTTTTTGCCCACAGTAAAAAAAAGAAAATATTAATCCTGGCAATCCTAGTAAGGATAATGGAAAACTTTTATCAAATTATTGCATTGTCATCGGTCCTTGATAGGTGTGCAAAATTTCAAGTCGATCAGATTTTTAGAAGCCAGTGAAAATTAAGCTCAAAGATTCCGTTACATACATACATACAACCCGTCCTAATAAAAGTGTGTTAAAAAGCATTCGCTGTTGTTGGGATGAATCACAATCGAGCGATTCGTAAATACGTACATACATACGTCACCATACGATGTAATTCAACATTAATGAGGTGTGAGATTATCGCTTAACGCCTGTTGCTTCATTCGGTTGACAGCGAACAAACACACAAACAGCTTTTTTTGGAAAAAGAGCTGCTTTTGTTTAAACAATTTTGGTTAAATAACAAATAAATCAATTATTTTTTTGATGCAGGACGAAAGTAAATATTTCAAAGTTAAACTTCAAGAAAGTTTCATTTTATTTGGTTGATTCGTTTATGATTTATGGCCGTGAAAACAAAAAATTTATGTTTTTTTGCCACATTTTGACCGATTGCCACGCCCCCTTTATATATTTCTTCACATTATATTGATATAAACCTTCCTCTTCAATCAATCTATCTTTAAAAAAAACCGCATCAAAATCCGTTGCGTAGTTTTAAAGATTTAAGCATTCAAGGGGACATAGGGACAGAAAAAGCGACTTTGTTTTATAATATGTAGTGATTTCAATTGAGTTTTTATGTGTACATTTATCTTGTGTCTATATATAAATTGTTAAGAAATTCATATTGAAAATGAACGGTTTGAGGTGATATATTTGGTGGAAGATTACTATGCTACGAATATTACTATAACTGTCATGTTAGCTTCGAAATTACAACTTAAGTTCCCCAAATGTTCTTACACTTGAACATAGAGTTCTGTAAACTACTTGTAGCACAGTTATTTACCAATGTTAGCCATTTGACTGCGTCAGTTGATACGATCTTATAAGAGTAACTTGTTAATGAAAACTCATTGGGACAATAATTCAGAGGTGGGGTGGGGAGAAGCCCGTTAACCGGCTTTCGGCGATTTTGAAGGAATCATCTGATTGGCTGACGTCACATGGGTCATGGCAGCAGTTTGTTTACAAAAAACTGAAATTATGTTAAGGATATACGAAAAAAATCAACACAGTCTCTGCTCATAGTACATCGTTAACGTCTGAAGCAAGAATGATAGAATACGTGATTGCGTCTTAGAAATTTCTTGTGATGTCATCAATGAAGAATATACAAACAAAATGAAGTGAAACTACTTGCTTGTGGAAACCAAGAATAAATTATACTCACATACACATACTTTCTTGCCACGGCGTGAAAAAACGAAACAAGCTGCAGTTGGTGGATTTATATTCATTTGTGCTTTTCCTTTAACTTGTGGCGCTTCATTTTTCATTTCAGCCATTCACTGAACATTTGCAAATAAGTAATTTCTCTTCCTTTTGTATGTTTTGCTTATTTGTTATGTATTACGAATGTCAAAATCGCGAAAAACCAAGTAACGGTTTTCGGAAGCAGCCAGTTCTAGTATTCTGCATAGTCAAAAAAATTCAGAAGTAGGGGCCAGTACCATACCATTAACTGGCTCTCCGCGAATTTGAAGGAATCAGCAGATTGGCTAACGCAACCAGCGTCATGACAGAGGTTTGTTTACGAAAAAATTGAGATTGAGTTGTTGATATACGAAAAAATCAGGGCAATCTGCACCTAGGGTGAAAAGTCATCGTGTAAATTGGCTCTCTGCTATTCTATCCGTGTTCTATAGATAACTATTTTTTATTTTAGGCAATATGAAGTGCCTGCTTATAAACATTTCGACGAATTATGACATTATGACTACGAATAAAAGTTTTAATTTAAAAATAGCGTTGAATTTGGCAGGTAGTTTTGATACTGGATTTCAAATTGGCCTTCTAAATGCGAGAAGTTTAAATCATTGAGTAGGAAAGACAAGTTTTCACGCCGAGCTATAGGAACAAATAATGATCTTTTTGCTCGTGTACGCAAAGATTAAACAACATACAGTGCTATGGCCCTATTTAAAATATGGGCAATAACAGAAAAATAGATTAAAAAAAATTTTTCCTAAGCAAAAAACCCGTGGGTGGGACTTGTTTTCTTCATGGCTTTTATATTTTCAACGAAATTAAAACTATTCATAAGATTAAACATTATTCTTCCTGAAATATTTCAATAAATCCAATTCATCTTTATTTGGGAGAACCAAAATTGAAATTTTTCCCCGCTCAGAAAGCACTGTGCAATGTAGCCAATCAAGTGTCGTGTCCATTTGTCTTCGCCCCAGCAACGGGCAAGCGTAGGGTAAACGTACATTCACACCATATGTACGTATGCGCACTTGATGCCCTTCTTCTTATGTGGCGAAGAAGACATATTTAGCCAACGGTGCTGGTTCCGTCACCGACCTTTCGTTTGTATGTTGGGGACTAAGTAAAGGGTGTTTTTTTCAATACACGTTTTTTGATGGACCACCCGTAACTACTGTCAAACTAAATACATAACTTTTTGCAATATTCATTGAAATTTCATAAGGGAAAGACTTACGCCGCAACAACGTTTGTAAATCGAAACGTTTACATCATCACGCGCTGTGGCCAACTCATGGTGTATAGCGCTGAGACCCATTGAGGGCTTAATGACTACGTTTTTTGCGCTGAAGAGCTACCCGAAACCATTCAAGAACAGTCATTACATCTATTGAAAAGGAGGAATCATCGGCCCAAATTTCCTCAAAGACGAGGCTGACGCCAATGTAACAGTGAATGGAGAACGCTATCGCGCCAGGATAAATGGGTTTTTGATGCCGGAAATTAAAGCCCGTTATCTCCAAAACATTTGGTTCCAACATGACGGTGCTACTTGCCATACAGCCCGTGAAACAAGAAACAATAGATTTACTGCGGTGTCGTTTCGGTGAGCAATTTATCTCTCGTCTCGGACTAGTTTATTGGCCACCAAGACCGTGTGATCGTTGTAGGGTTATGTAAAGTTTAAATGCTTTGTGGATAAACCAGCTTCGATTGAGGCATTGGAAGCCAACATTACTAAAGTTATTCAAAAGATACCGACCGAAGTCCTCCCGAGTCATTCAACATTGGTATTTAGTGATAGCCGAATTATTGCGTAGGCGACATTTGAAAGGGGTTGACTTTAAGATATAAATGGCATGAATGGTTATACATAAAAATAATAAAGATTAATTTAAGCTAAACGCAGAATTTTTAAAGAGCTATGCTATGATGAGGCTTTGCCTATAAAATAGTGCGAAATAAGATAAATCAGGCGGAGGAACATAAATGTCCAACTCTATTGGCCCAAATTGTACGAGAATTCTTCCCTCCATACTGAACCTGCCACCAACATCTCAACGGCAAATGCGGACGAGGTGCTCAAAGCAAGTACTAAATTATCGTCTCAAATGCGACCAGACGGTATCCCTAACATTGCGCTAAAATCATCCACTATGCATGCTTGACTCCACCGGCAAGCTGTTGGAATTTGTCATCAAGAACCGGCTGGAAACATGTATATGTATGTAGGCGAATGCCTGTCTAGCAACCAGCTCGGCTTTAGGAGAAAGCTATCTACCAGCTGGTTTGCCACAAGGATCCATGCTAGGGCCACTCCCTGGGCAGAATAATCGCAAATATGTTGAAGCCTGGCGTGAGATAAAGTACGGAGAAATGGATTATTACCTTATGCAAATCTTAAGTTGCCATGACTGCTTAAAAGCGTTGTTTCATCATTTTGTCCACAAAGAGACACTAATATGCGCGCAGTGCATACCTGCAGTCGTCGAAGATGCCTGAGGACAATAACTGACGTTGACCCTTGTACTCAAATCGTCTCCCGATGAAATTCTTGACGGTATTATCGGGGAAACGATACTTTGGCGGTAGGAGGTTTACATAAATGGTGGTTGAATTTCAATGGCCGATGTTGAATGTGAACCACACCTAAGCCTCAACGACACCGTTGGACTTCTTTCTTTGGGGTTATTTGAAAGAAAAGGTGTACGTCGATAAGCCAGCAACAATTCAAGAGTTAAAGGATGAGATAATTCGGCACATTAACGGCATAGAACCTTAATTATGCCTCAGCATCATCGAAAATTTTGACCATCCGATGGAGGTGTGCCGCCGAGGCTGCGGCGGTTATTTGGCCAATATTTTGTTTCAAGCGTAATTGAGCTATACCAGTATTATCATAATAAAGAAAAATGACAATAATTTAAAAAAAAATTGTATTTTATTCAAAATCAACACCGGCCCTTCAAACTTAACCACCCTTTAGGTAAGGAACTATTTGCATTTGGTGGTCTTCGGAGGTATGCCGCCGAGGCCGCAGCAGCCATTTGGCCAATAATTTGCTCTGCACGTAATTGAACTATACCAATATTATCATAATAAAGAGAAATAATTTTCTAAAAAAATGTATTTTATTGAAAATCAACACCGGCCCTTGAAACTTAACCACCCTTTATTATATGCTTATGTATCAGCGGAGGGTCGGCGACTATTACAAACACTTTTTTTATCATTTGGTGTTTAATGCCCAGCAATCGTATTTGGGCGGTGGTTTAGTTCGAGTTATAAAACACACTGAAGGGGTTAGGGTTTGATGCTCTCTCCTCAATAAACACTTGATGTCCTAATATGTATATTCATATAAAGGGTGATTTTTTAAGAGCTATAGGAAAATTTTTCAAAAAAACACGTAAAATTCAGAAAAAATGCATGCAATTTTTATTTAAATCGATAGTACGGTCCATATAATTAAATGTTTGAAGATTATTTCATGCAAATGCTGACCGCAACTGTGCTTCAAATGATCCACCCGCTTAGTCCAATTTTTCATTCTCTTTCCAATGTTTCGCCCGGTATCTCACATTTAAATGCTTTAATGTTGTCTTCCAATGCGTTAATTGAAGCAGGCTTGTCTGAATAGACATGAGCTTTAACAAAGCCCCACAAAAAATAATCTAAAGGCGTTATATGTGTGGCATGTGGCACCGTCTTGCTGAAATCACATGTTATGCAAGTCAAGCTCTTGCATACTGGGCAAAAAAAGTTGGATATCATTTCGCGGTAGCTCTCACAGTTACAGTTACGTTACGTTTCGAAGCATCTTTGAAGAAGTTCGGTCCAATGATACCTCCAGCCCATAAACCGCACCAAACTGTGACCTTTTCTGGATACAATTTGCAACTCTTCTGGCTGATCTTCACTGAAAAATCGACAATTCTGCTTATTTACGTACCCATTGATCCAAAAATGAGCTTCGTCGCTGAACACTCACCAAAAATTCAACGTTGCGGTAGATCGTTCGGCTTCAATTCTTGCACCAGCTGTATGTTGAAAGGCTTCACACCTAGATCCTTTCGCAAAATTTTCCACGCTGTTGAGTAACAGAGGCCCAATTGCTGCGAATGGCGACGAATCGATAATTGATGGTCATCATTAACACTGGCCGATACAGTTGCGATATTTTCTTCAGTTCGCACTCTACGTAAGCGTGTTGGTGGTTTGATGTCCAATAATGTAAATTTGGTTCTAAATTTAGTCACAATAGCTCGAATAGCCGCTCCAGTGGGTCGATTAAACTGACCATAAAATGGAAGAAGCGCGTGATAAACTTTCTTAATAGAACATGCATTTTTATAATAAAATTCAATGATTTGCAGGTGTTGTTCGTTTGTAAGACGATTCATGGTTAAATTATAGACCAAACTGAAGACGTTTGACAGTGAAACAAAACACGAAACGTGCGTCAGCTGATTGAACCAACTGTTTAAAAAGATAATAGCTAAAAAAACACCCGTTGCAAACAAACTCTTTGCCTTGTGACGACAAAACCAAAATACTTATACATTCATACACGTCCGTCATTGTCCTGATACAGTAGGAAATCTGTTTAAGTTGTTTGATAAGAGAGCCATCTCTTTCGTATTAGTACTCTCCCACAAACCATGTCCCTTTCCAGGACCAGCACGCAGAATTAAATGCACGTTTCACGTCAAATGCTATGACGGCCCAGTACTCGTTGGTACCATGCATCCTCCTTGTTGCTTCAATGACATTTTTCGTTATTCATGTGAGTTTTTTAGTTGCATCAAGAGTGGATTGTCCTCTGCGGCAACCGTATTGGTTGTCAGACAAACATTCTGCGTTTTCATTAATATGCTGCTCCAAGCGATCACAAACTAACCGTTCTATGTAATATTTTGCCCATCGCATCAATTATACAAAATGGTCGATCTGAGCTTGGTTGATCCGGCGTCTTATTAGTTGTCGGTAAAAGGACAAGTCAGTGGGGTTTTCATCTCTATTACACTTTTGATACATCTGCTTGAAGGGTTTTGCGTCGTCTTTCAGTGCAAGTTTAAGAGGATTCCAACTAGTTGTGGAACTTTAGGGTTTCCGAAATGCTATCTTTGCCTCCAATTCCATGACTGTAGGTAAAACTAGAATGGCTGAACCATCCGCTGGTAGTCGGCATTCTTGCCCTTTTTCTTGAGTTGGAACAACCTTTTTTAAGAAGGCGGCACAAGTCGGCGCTTGTCTTTTGCATCCTCAAAGGTTAGACATCACCAACTTATACGCTCCCCCCCACGGATTTTCGTCAGCTTTTGCGCAGAGTTTCTCGAAGCAGGAAGAGCTTTTTTTAATCGCGATTCTGAGTTCCTTGCGTTCTTTTTTTTTTAATTACCGTAACTCTTCTTGTTCAACAGCTCCTCTACTTCTTTGATATTGTCGTCCAGCTTTGTGATAATCGCAGCGTCAAATGGTTTGGTTAGGCGTGTTACCAGCAGTTGTGTCGTTTGTGCTAGTTGGGTGAACGTTTAACGTACGCCTAAAAATCTCTTCATCTCTGCGCTTTTTTAGCACGCTTCTCCTTCCCTTGACTTTGTTTCTGATTTTTTATATCGATCAGTATGGCCTAGTGGTTACAGTGGGTATATATATATATATAATAAATATATGATTGGCGATTACACCCTTTTTGGGTACTAGGCCGAGCTTCTCCTCTTATTTGTGGCGGGCGTGTTAATATTGTTGCACAAATGGAGGGACCTACAGTTTTAAGCTGATTCCGAACGGTAAATGGTTTTTTATGAGAAACTTTTTCATGGCAGAAATACAGTCAGATGTTTGTCATTGCCTACCTAAGCGCGACCGCTACTTGAAACAACTTTTTCTTCCTTTGGTGTTTCACGGGGCTCGAACCTACGTTCTCTGAATTCCGAATGGTAGTCACGCATCAACCAATTCGGCTACGGTGACGGTCGCAGATTTCCCGTGCCGTCCTTACAGCTAGAGATCTGCTTATAAAAGCTACATCAATAAAAGAGCCACGACCATTCTTGTCGGTGCAGCAGCATTCGTCAACGGAACAAGAGCGTACAAGTTTTATTATGCCTCTCTCTCGCAAGTGCAAGCAGAAGGCAAATTGCAAAAGCAACCGAAAAACGAATGATGAAACTGGGAGTACACAATGCTCCACTCAATCAAATGAATCAGCAACACGGTCGTCGAAACAAAGCTTTTCTCTAAGCGGGTTTTCAACCAAAGTTCAAAAAGAGATGCTCTCCCGCAAAAGGTCTACGAAAGCTTGAATTAATAACTGTGAGATTAAAACTAAACAATCGGTCATACAGACCGGGTAAGATCGCTACTTGAATATTCATCCAAAGCGTAAGCTAAGTCCGCAAACAGCTGATAAAAAAAAACAAAAATTACGAAAATTTGTGAAGATGGCTTCCTGCACCAGAACTAGATAACAATATTTAAATAACCAAGAACAAAAGTACAATCAGCAGTAAGTCTAAACCGCCGCCAATATACTTTAAGGAAAAAATTCTAAGGCTCTGGTAAACAATTTAGCAAAGTTATTAGGTACAAACAATTTTAATGTTATCTCTGTAATGAAAGGCAACACACATGGGACCAAAATATAAATGTATGACGAAGAAAGTTTTATGAAGTTAATAAATAATTTCGATTTGCTTAAGAAACAGTACTACACGTACCAGCTTAAAAGCAGTAAAAGCCTAGTAGTAATTCTGAAGAGAGTTGAGCATAACCTAGTTCCGTCCGAAATAAAGCTCGCACTTTAAGAAGCGGGATTTGTAATAAAGGCTATGGTTGGTTGGTTTAAGTGGTGATTCTTCCAGAAACCAACAAGCGCTTTCGCACCATTTTGTTGCCACATCCTTGTTACCAACTTGCTCACCAGTTATTTACGGCATGACTATATCAAGTATGGGCGGTTTTAGAACCTTATTAGATTGTTGACATCTGAGCCCGACACTTGTTCAATACCCTCGAACAATGGTTTGCTCAGGGTTAACGTTCTGTCCTTCCATTGGGCAGGGCATTTACAGAGGGAGTGGAAGATTGTTTCTTTTTTCTCCGGCTGTTTACAACTGTGACAGCATGTGTTGTGAGGGATGCCCATTTTGGCTGCTTGTTCTCCGACAGAACAAAAGCCAGTTATGACTACAGTTGTCTCCAGGCGTCCCGTCGTTTCATGTTTAGCAATATTGACGATTGTTTGAGTTTGTAGGTGGGCCATAACGTTCTGCTGATTTTGCATTTCGTCTGGACTCTCCATCTACAATCCGCGACTCGAAGGTATTTTAGGGCAATTGTACTCTTGACTGCACCTTAAGCGATTCTGGAAGAGCGTTATTCATGGCAGATCCCCTTCGTGCCAGTTCATCTGCTTTTTCATAACCTTCGATGCTCCGATGTCCCGGGACACAGATTAAGGGAACTTTATGGTTTTCGCTCAAGGTTATTGTGGCTGAACCCAGTGCCTGGATTGCAGTTTGGCTATCCGAAAGAATACCGATATTGCCCTTACAAGAGGGATCTGCGAATAGTAGCCTACAAGCTTCCCCAATTGCCAGTACTTTCACCTGAAAGACATTCACTGTTGCCATCTTCTTGATATGTATATCTACCGGAATAACGTGTGTCAGAGCGTTCAGGGCCTCCCTAGGACATGGTCTGACCGCACCGACTGTTATTGCACAGGCTGCTCTTTGTATTCTGCCAAGTAATTTGATGTAGTATTCTCTCTCTAGAGCTTTCCACCAAACTACCGACCCATACGTTAAAATAGGTCGTATAACCGCCTTATACAACCATAATGTATACTTGGGTTGAAGACCCCATCTTCTTCCCAGCATACGTTTACAGGCATATAAAGCGATTTCTGCTTTCTTTACCCGTTCTTCAATGTTTAATTTCTAGCTAAGTTTGGAGTCCAGAATTACCCCAAAGTACTTTGCACTGGGTGAAATTGAGACGGTTTGTCAGTTAATATTTGGTAGTGTAAAGATCGGTACTTTATAGCTGGTGGTAAAGAGCATGAGTTCGGTTTTACGCGCATTTAAACTTAGGTCACATCCTGTTTCCCCAGAAATAAGCTCGCCTAAAGCCCTTTGAATGACCCCACTGATCGTATTAGGATACAGTCCTGACCTTATTAGCACCACATCACCAGCGTAAGCCACCGCTTTTACCCCACCTCTAACAAGTTTTATTAATATTTTTCTAATCACACATAACCAAAGAAGTGGAGATAATACCCCCCTGTGGAGTACCCCTATGGACGCTCTTAGTTATGTTGATATTAGCCATGTTAGCCTTGATGATCCTGGTTTCTAGCATAGAGCTGATCTAATTGGTTATACAATTTTCCACCCCTAAGTCTATTAACGCCCGTTGGATAGCATCAGTGCTAACGTTATTAAATTCGCCTTCTATGTCTAGAAAAGCTGCCATGGTATACTGTGTGTTTATTATAGACCCCTCTATTGTTCGGACTACCTCGTGAAGCGCTGTCTCCGTCGATTTGCCTTTGAGGTAAGCATATTGTGCAGTTGACATACTAGAACTCGCCAGTGAACTCCTAATGTGCATATCTAAAAGCCGTTTAAAAGTTTTTACAAGAAAGTACGACAGGCTGATTGGCCTAAGGTCCTTCGCTGATTCATGCCCTCTTCTACCTGCCTTTGGTATGAAGACGACTCTAACAAGTTTGCAGCTGTTTGGAATATAACCTAGGCTTAGACACGCTTTGAAAATTTCTATTAGCCATGGTAGAATACTATCAAGAGTTTCCTGTAACATCTGATTGTCTGAGAATGATTGTCCATTCCATCTTTTTTTCGTAACTATTACATTGACAAGAGGCTGTGGGACATATGGGCTCCGCCGGATTCTCTCAACATGACTGTCATGCGCGCTATATCCCGTTATAATGAGTATTTAAAAGAAGTTCTAGAGACTCTTCTGCCGTAGAATTCCAAGTATAATCTGGTCTCTTGACCCAAGGAGCCGTTGACTGATCTTTGGACAAAATACTGCTAAGTCTCGCAGAATTTCTGGTAGATTCGATAGAAGAACAGAAATCTCTCCAGTTCTCTTTCTTGGCGCCGCTGATTGCCTTCTTGTATTGTCTCCGACTTTCCCTACACAACTGCCAATTACCTGTTAAGTGGCGGAGATTGAAATTTGATCTGGATTCTTCCCTTAATTTTGAGAGCTCATTGATCCACCAAGGAAAATAGAATTTTTTGCATATTTAATTGGACACGACGTTTTGTAGGCCCTACTAAATGTCTCCTCCAATGTTATGACCCTACTCTCAATGTTTGTGTGACCCTAATCTTAATGTGAGTTTTGCTTGAGACCCTCCAATTTTCTACCCCACTGAAGTATTTTCAGACAGTAAGGTTATATATATTACTTCCGTCCATCCTCTAAAGCTTTCAGTGCGTGGAAAGTGAAAGTCAGGGTAATACCCCTGTTACAAACTGTTAGGTTAGTATTAATGATAAATTCATGTAGGTACTCATCTCGATCATTCGTTTCGGTACTCCCCCATAGGGTATGCCTCGCATTGGCATTTGCTAAAATACATGCCCTGGGGCTACCCTGGGTCCGCTTATAGTACAAGTTGTAGTTTTGAGGTTGAATCCGCTTACCTCAGTGATCCGCCTTCTGGGTTCCTGTATCAGTGCGATGTCTACGTCCTCCTCCGATAGGGGAACGGTTAGGTTGTCCGTTGCAGTCCTGGAGTGCTGCAGATTGATCTGGACAACCTTACTTATTGGTCGATTTTAGGGGCGTCAAGCTGCATGCCCGTACGCTGCTCATTAGTGCCGTCGTTTTGGTAGACTCGGCTTCTTCCAGTTGCATGCACATGAGCAACTCATTAGCGTCTTCAATCTCGTCCTGCTCAGCCTCTGGATTTGCAGAACGGAATAACTTCAGATGCGCTTTCCTCATGCCAAACCGAAGTTGGTTGCCTACTTTTTCCAGTGGCTCGACATTCTCCTCCGAGATTTGGAGAAGGAAGGACACACTGTTCTTTTGCGGAGCCTCCGCTTTGATGAAGCTCCAGTCATCCATTGGAACAGTGCGGTTGTGTGCTTATAAATATAGTATTAACTGCTTAGCTTCGAACTCCATCTTCGGTATCCAGATACGAGCCTTTGGTCGTAGTAGGATCTCACTGGCTGGCATTAGTTTAAGCCTCAAACCTTCCCAGTCGCTCTGGATTTTACTAACAGCGTTTTGAAGGAAAGCAACAGAGAAGTGATCGTCGCATTTTATCACCCTGCGTCCACGAACCGCCTCCATTGAATCATATCCTGGCACTTGACCCTCCGGGCTTGCCATGACGTGATCAACGACAATACGAGCCATCCGTGCCTCGATTTCGGACTACCTTTCCAACGCAGGCCTACCGCGGTTCGTTAACTAGTCCATCAACGCCATTTGCAGGTGATCCCGTGCCACCTCGTTAAACGGGCGGCACGGTGGTGGTTTGAGCGTCAAAGCAGTGTGTGACGTCTTATGCTTTTTCGCAGTTTTACCGCCCTCGTCCTGCGAACGATTCCGTTTTACGGCTTCTGCCTTCTGGGTGGCCTGGAACGCCAGGTACTCATCGACCACCTTTTGGCACCTTGCCTTATCGGCCACATCTTTGGGATGAGTTTTACCTTCGGTCTCGTTTTTGCTTATTCTGCCGAGAATAGCCTCTGGTAAAGCTTATACCTAGACGGGGTTTTTTAGGGAATTGACGCTATTGCCCCTTGGCATCAGCGGATGTAGTAGGTTGATTTATAGTTGATGGCGTGCTGTGGTCCACAGCTTTGCCATCAACTTTCTCTTGATTAGAGACCAATAGGGAGTTCTGAACTTCCTCAGCTCAATTGTGTCCGTTCGCTTGTTTGTCCGACTGTCCATCCGTTTTGTCTTTGTGTCAGTCCATTTGTCCGTCTGCTTGTCTGTCCGTTTGGTAGCGTTATCCGATTTTTTTGTTTTCTGTTGCTTGTTTATTTATCTGTTTCTTACGGTCACCTGCCCTTCCAGAGGGCTGCCCATGTCGCCATGTGCGGTGACTAATGAGTATATAGTGGAAATAAACGATCCGTCATGGCAGCGCCCCATACCATTGTAAGGACACAGTTACAACTTGAAGCGGGTTGATATCAGGAGGGCTCCGTTAAGAGACAGCCTAATTTTATGCCCCGGCTGCCAAACCCACCCTATAGGAACAGTTCCGCAACCAATGTTTCGTATAGAACTTGAGCAAACAGCAAAATAATTAAAAAGGGGGAAGTGCATCAACCTATATACAACCTGAGTTATCTACTGCATTGTAAAATTAAAATAGAAGAAACGCTTAAACGTATGACTCCCGTACAATGTACTACTGTACTTTGCCAAGCGTTTCAGGTGTTAAAAGATATAGTAATTGTGGTGGGAGCCACACTGCTAATTATAGGGGATGCCCTGTATTTATATCGATGAAACAAAAAAGAATTACTACCAAAAAGAAACCTGCTCCATCGACAGCAGTAACAAATGTAAATCCTTCTAGCCGCCAACCATCACTAGCACAACCACAAATACAATCAAATGCAAACGTTTTAAAAGCAAACCCAAATGTGGAGACAAATAGCATGAAAATTGGCTTCGAACACTCGTGCAAACTCTAAATCAATTTATAGTTGGAATGCAAATCGTGATACAAGCTCCCGTTAGAAATCAAAGCATTTCAATGCAAACTCTTTCAACTAAACCAGGTGACGCCAACGCTAAACACCACTACTGGGGTTCTAGACTAGTCACACCTAGAGGGAGAACTTTTTACTTTAAAACTTGATGTTGTATCATATTTACAGGACAGCTAACTCATTGGCCATCTGACCGCCAGAAAATACCTGACCTGATTGATTTTAGTATTATAATAGGTATTGATCGCAACACTGTAACATCATCTTCATCCCTAGAATTGTAAACCGATCATTCTGCGTGTATTATAAACATGGTCCTTGCAGGAGAACAAAGGGCAATCAGCTCCCTAATCCCTATCTTATAAACTGGCTTAAGTATAGGAAATACATTAGTACTCATATAAAAACGAATATTCCCTTAAAGAACGATAGTGAAATCGATAGACAGATATGTACATTCACTGAACTAATGTAAGGAGCTGTTAGGGCAGCAGTAGCCACGAATAGCAAAAGTCGTGTTATCTCCCTGCGGAACATGGATGAGGTTATAGAAGATTTAGGTAAAAAGAAAGGAGTGCGGAGGAGGTATTGGAAACATTATCATTCTCCAAAATACAAGAAATTATTGTCGGAATGCACAGTTAGCTTGCGTTGCGCTCTTAAACAAGAAAATGTATATATTTTGTATGAGCTTTTTTATGGCATAAATGCACTCAGAAGTTTGCCATTGTCTGGAGAGGGTACCAGGTCACGACAAAATCACCCCAAAGATGCTAAAGGTGCTTCCCAATAGTGCTGTTCTTCATATAACCCGAATATTTAATGCTATCTGTCGTACTGCCTACTACCCGAAAGCTTAAAAATTAACTCAAATCAAGAAAAGAAGAAAAGAAAAGAAAAGAAAAGCAATATACTCGAAGCTTTTTTGAAAAGTTGGTATTACAGAAAATAATGTCCTTTATTCATGAAAACATTATTACTCCTCACCACCAATTTTTATTTAGAGCAAAACATAGTAAAGCAAAAATATGTTTTCTCTCGGCATTTTAGAATAGACCTAGCGTTCCACATGGCAGCGTTCGAGGTCATATTTTAAACGTATTATATGCATCTGACATGTCAACGATGAGCCAAACCATGATATCGACATTTGCCGATGATGTTGCAGTATTTTACGCTCACACAGACCCAAAAGTGGCAACGTCTATACTACGAAAGCATATGGGCTAAAAACTGCAGAATGCAGGTTAATGAAACCAAATGCTTGCATATCACTTTTACTCTAAGGAAAGGAATTTGTCTTGCTGTTATAATTAATGGTCGGAATATACCACTACAAAATGAAATAAAATATTTTGGAATTCACTTAGACAGAACACTCACATGGCACAATCATATGGAAAACAAAGTGACTAGCATCAAGCTTAAAATGAAAAACCTAGATACTTAATTCAAAATCAGCGTTACCTCTCGAATACAAAGAGCTACTACATAAGGCCATGCTAAAACCAATATGGACATATGGTGTAGAAATGTGGGGGACTGGAAACTAGGCCTTTCCGGCTACCAGCTAGGAAAAATCGGAGACTGGAAACTCTTTTTTAGCTCCCCCATCCACATCTATCACACCCGAAAAAAAATCTTCCACAATCGACAAGAGGGATAACGGAAATTTTAAGGGAAACTGGAAACTACACCTTTCCGGCTCCTCCATTCATTCACATCCGAATTAATCATATATGTACATATACATACATATATTTATATCATTTGAACAAATAATTAGTTTCTTAGCACTGGCAAGGAAACTTATTACTCTAGCACAGTGGTCACCAACCCGTCGATCGCGAGCTACCGGTAGCTCGCAAAGGCAATTCTGGTAGCTCGCGCTGCTCACGTTGCAAAAAATCCAAAAGTCTGAAAATCATACCAGTATTAGCAAATTTCAGAAATTTTCATAATAAATACATGAACAGCGGCAACCCTGCGGTAAGCGATTTCGCGCCGACAAACACGACGCGAAGTCGCGTCTCGGTTCTAGGATCGGCTGGAACCGATTAGAGTGTTCGAGAATTTTTTGGCTTTATATATACGCAATGCACGTCGACATTGCGCTCAGTTTAATACTGAACGGCATTATCAACGTTCTGCGTTCAGCTGTTGGGTTAGAGTTCGAAACATAATGGCAAGCAGTAGTAAGAAGGCGAAGACATACCATTTCCATTCGGAATGGGAAGAACAATACTTCTTCACAGAAGTTAAATGCAAAAGTGTTTTTTTGTTATGTAATACATTTGTGTCAGTTCCTAAAAAAGGAAATATTGAGAGGCATCATAAAACTGTACATTCGAATTCTGCGAAGGCATTCCCGTTAAATTCTGCCACCAGAAAAGAAAAACTGAAACATTTAAAAATCCAGTTAATTGGACAACAGTCAATATTTTTGAAAACAATCGACAAAAATAAGGCTGCAACTGAAGCATCTTATCGTGTTTCCCAGAGAATTGCACAAAAGAAAAAACCTTATGAAGACGGGGAAATCATAAAACAAGCATTTTTGGAAGCTGCAGATTCTTTATTCGCCAACTTTAGAAATAAAGACGAAATAGTGTCTGCTATAAAATCTATGCAACTTTCTGCTAATACAGTGATGAGGCGAGTAGAAGTAATGAGCATTGATATTTTTTTACAGTTAAGAAGTGACTTAGATAACTGTATTTATTTTTCACTGCAACTGGATGAATCAACAGATGTAGTTGACACCTCACAGATGGCCATATTTGTCAGGATGGCTTTTAGTAATTTTACAATTAAAGAAGATCTTTTGAAGTTTATTTCACTCAAAGAGCATACTACTGGGCTAGAGCTGTTTTCTCATTTAAAAAATCTCATCTCTTCTGAGAAAATTCTAATATCAAAAATGGTAAGCCTGACAACTGACGGTGCTCCAGCTATGGTGGGTTGTGATAAGGGGCTCGTGGCGCTATGTCATAAGGATGAAAGTTTTCCACAATTTCTTAGTTACCACTGTATTATACATCAGCAAGCATTATGTGGAAATTTTCTAAACTTGAACAACGTTATGAAACTGGTGGTGAAAATTGTGAACAAGATTAGAGCTCAAGCGTTACAAAAAAGATTATTTAAAACCTTGGCTGATGAAATTGACTGTCAATACGGAAAGCTACTTCTTCACTCTGAAGTGCGATGGTTAAGCAGAGGACGAGTGCTCACACGTTTCAATGATGTCCTGCCTCCTATACTCCAATTTTTCAAAGAACGCGATGAACCGATTCCTGAACTGGAAAATTCGACTTGGCTCAGAGATTTTGGTTTTCTTGTGGACATTACAGAGAAATTAAATGAGCTTAACTTGCAGCTTCAAGGCAGGGATAAAGAATTAGCGGAAATGATTTCTGATATAAATGCATTTATTACAAAACTTGAATTTTGGGAACAAAACCTAAAAAACCGCGATAATAAGCATTTTCCTATTCTTTCCGAAAAGATATCCAAAAATCTATTAGAGCTCTATAACAGTAAATATCATATGGAAATAGTTTCTAACTCGAAGGAAAACTTCAAAAATCGTTTCAAGGATTTCAGAAAAATTGCTTTAGTGACGCAATTTGTTGTTTCACCCTTCATGGACATTGATATACAACATTTTGCAACTTGTGTTATGAACAACTTTGGCGAAGACATTGCTGTGACAGAAATGGAACTGATTGCTTTTCAAAGTGACTTGACTTTAAAATCTTAGGTTCAAATACAAAATGTATATGGACTTTAGTAAGTAAAGATAAGTATTCAGTTTTACGTCGTGTTGCGTTGAAAGTGAAAGCGTTATTCAGTTCAACTTATTTGTGTGAATCTTCTTTTTCCAATATGAAATTTATTAAAAATAAATACCGCAATCGGCTTACAGATATACATTTGGATAACTGTATTCGAATGACTGTATCAAATTATACTGCAAATATAAAAAAAATTATCGATGAGTCAAAATGTCAACCTTCTCATTAAATATGCTCTTTTTATCTGCCCATATTTTATTTATATAATAATGTACTATTACTGTTTTGTTTGTTGTTTTTTTAAGTCGCTTGTGATTTGCCATTATGACTGCAAAAAATTTTGTTACGATTGATAGGTGTGAACATGGATGTAGTTATGCATAAGTATAAACACTATAAATAAGTTTATTATATATAGAACGTATATTAGTAAAATAAATACATGTATTGTATGTCGAATATAACTGTGTATTATTTAATTTATGTTGGCTTGTGCAAGTAGCTCGCTGTTAATTTCAAAATCTTGAAAGTAGCTCAACACATTGAGAAGGTTGGCGACCACTGCTCTAGCACATAAAGTTTCTTAACTTATTCTTAGTTTCTTATACAAAAAAGATTCAATAAATAATGAAAATGACAAAAAAAAATGTATAATAAGTATGTGCACATGTATGTCGGTATTTAAAGGGTGAATGTTTAGCTTTTCTGTGGCATATGCACACAGAAACATACGACATACTCAGAGTTCGGTGTTAGTTTGTCTGCATGCATGTACTTACACATATGTCTGCATGTATTTCTTTTTGGTATGACGCTTGTGAAGAGGAAACTCTCTGTTATACCGGCATTATGGATTTAGGGGTAGTCAGAGGCCCAAAAAAAAAGGTTTTCACTCATTTCTTTTTGCTAGTCAATTGCTTTATTTTACAAAAATAAAAACATAGCATTAATATATAATGTTTCGACTTGACTTTAGCAAAATTTTTAAAAAAATTGTAATAATAATTGTAAAAGTTATCGCTGTTTGTGTGGAGCCCGTTTCTCCAGAAGTCCCTTGCGGTCATCCCCATAAGTCTCTGGAGATTTATCTAAAATCAATCGGACAAGAGAAGTTATTTTTATTAATAGATAATCTTGTGCCTGATCGAATCCTTTTTGTTTTCAAAATTAACAATATGGCCGCCTCAGGAAATATTTTTCAGATGTTTGAGAAAAAAAACCAACAATTAAAAAAAATCCTTCGATCAGGCACGAGTTTTTAATGTTTTTCAAAAGCAGTATAGCAGTATAGCAGATTAGTGGTGGCAAACTATCGATGGCACTATCGATAGTATCGATGGGGTACCACTATCGTTACTATCGATGGTCCTTAACTATCGAAAAAATACTATCGAAGTTTTTTACTTTATCCAGCTGTGAAAATTTACCATCACTATTCTTTGTTTGGCGCGTTAGTTATTTTCACTTTTACTTGTAATATTATTTTTGCTTAAAAGAAATTTTCAAAATGGACAAGTTTATAACAATAAACGGAAAAGGTAATAATCTATTTGGTGAAAATATATCTATTAAGCCGTGTGAAGATTGATTTTAGTACTTTTAATAGGAGCAAAAGAAAATGCAGTCGAATGCGTGTGTTCTTCGGAAAGCGAAGAAGAACGTGGTGGCAAAAAAGCACGTATTAAAATATCTTCAGTGAGTGAATTTTTAATTCTTATATAACACATTTAACTATTTTATATTTGCAAAGGTATGGAAATATTTTAATAAGTCGGATGACAAAAAACTGGCAAAATGTGTTAAATGTGCTCGTGAGTACAAGACTAGTGGCAACACTACAAATTTAAGAGACCACTTAAAAAGGATGCATCCAAATATTGAAAAAGACGAAGATGAGTTTTCAACAACTTCGTCAAGCTGTCGCACAAGTTCTCGGTCAGTGAGTTCTTTTTTTAAAAGGGCTATAGAATATGATAGCTCTTCTCAAAGAAAAGCTGACATTGACGTTGCACTAGCAAGTTTGATTGGTGAAGGAATGCAACCATTTAATCTAGTTGAGGATACTAGTTTCCGCAACTTCGTCAAAGTCTTGGATCCCAGATATGTGTTGCCGTCCAAAAATACATTGAAAAATGTTTTTGTGAAGAATATGTATGACGAAAAAAAAATCAAACTTCAAGAACATTTGAATGCAGTTGAGCATGTGGCAATCACTACGGATCTTTGGACGTCTGCCGCAAATGAAGCATTTATAACATTGACATGTCGTTTTATCGAAGAATCGTTTGTGTTGAAGAATGCTGTACTGCATACAAAAAAATTAAATGACGTTTTGAACCACAATGCACAAAACATTGCAAATACAGTTTCTGATGTGCTAAAAAAGTGGAACATTTTTAATAAGGTTATCTGCATCGTTACTGACAACGCAAAATCAATGTTAAACGCATGTGATATATTGAAAATTGCACACTTACCTTGCGTTGCACATACTTTAAATCTCGCTGTGCACGACGCTTTGATGCTGAAGGTGGAGGATGGATATTTGAAGCCTATTATAACAAAATGTAAAAATATTGTACACTTTTTCAAATGCAGTTCTATTGCGACTGAAAAATTGAAAGAAGCGCAAAATACACCAACACCATTGAAATTGATTCAGGATATGCCCACAAGATGGAACAGCACATATAATATGCTAGAGAGATTGTTAACTTTACACGATGCTGCCGCTATTGTTCTTTTAGCTATAGGTAAAGCTCCTCCACCTCTTACTGCTGAAGAAAAAAATTGTGTACGCGAAATAGAAAATCTGCTTCGTCCTTTCAATGAAGCTACAAAAACTTGCTGTGGGAACAATGTCCTTGTCTTTGATAATACCCATTGTGTATGGCCTATATCAAAGGATGTATGAAATTAAATGCCAAATAGAAACAATTGAAGCCATAACTCTATGCGAAAACTTAATTGAAGGACTGAGAAAGCGAATGTTTCAATATGAAACACGAACTGCTCCACGATTGGGGTCACTTCTCGACCCTCGGTTCAAGCGTGAAGGATTTATTTCTAGCAGCAACGCAGAACAAGCAACCATTCGCTTAGATAATGAAGTTATGAGTCTTCTCGAAAATGAACCGCCATCTTCAACTAATAATGCACCACCAAAAAGTGTTTCTCTTTTCGCATTTATAGAGAAGAAAAATGCGGAGAAAATAAAGTCGAAGAAAGCGGATGCCATCATTCTCAGGCGTCAATATTTATATTAGAAAGAGAAAATACGGCAGAAGATTCAAATCCTTTAGATTTTTGGAAGGTAAACTAAAATTATGAATTAAAAAAAACATAATATGTATAATGAATTTTTTTTATTTGTAGGTAATTGAAAATGATTTTTTTCCTTTAAAGAAGTTGGCTTCAAAATATTTATGTATACCGGCCACATCAACTGAATCGGAAAGAGTTTTCAGTAAGGCCGGTTTAGTTATAACTGAAAAAAGAAGCCGCATAAAAGAAAAAAATGCAGATATGCTAATTTTTTTAAATAAAAATACTTGGATTAATTAAATTTTTGTAAATGTTTTTTTCTGTACTCTACATTTAATTTTTATTGAACGCAATCGATACTATTGAAAGTCTAACACTATCGGCACTATCGATGGTGAGAAAAAATACTATCGTTCACTATCGATAGTGACTAAAATACTATCGCCCACTATCGATGGTGCCGACTATCGATAGTTTGCCACCACTATAGCAGATAGCTTTTAAAACATCAGGAGGTAAGGAAGAATACTCGTGAGTATAAGTTGGAAGCTTTCTTCTTGCTTCAGCGCTAGTAAGAGCATCATAATATTCGCCTTTTGGACACATATGATTCGGCTTTTCATCGCTCGAGCCGTAGTGATAAAAAGTTACCATTATAGCAGATTTCATCATTAGTCTATTACTTTTCCTGTAAGCTTACGTCGAACACCAAGACCTTTTTGTTTAGTTTTCAGTGCACGTAATCGAGTCCCCATCCGCTTTTGGATATGCCTTATACATTTCTTTCTATTTACGGTTGTATTTTTGTAAGGATCTGTTTTTATAATTCCTGAATACGTCTTGGAATCACCATCGCCAATATAGTTTGCATTCTGAACGCCGTATTTTGTTTCAGAATGCTGAAAAATTTCGACCGTCGCATCCACCGCCATTTTACCAGAAGACCTTTTGTGATTAGCAGTATAGTCATCTTCATCCGATTGACGCAACTCCTGGAACTCAACTGCATTTTTTTTTTTTTGTACAATGCCCACATAACTTCCAATATGCACTTTTAATGTTTATATCAAGAATCTTTACAGTAAACCAGCCAATTATAGAAGAAACTCCAAATCACGATGTACATATATCCCCGTTTTTACCAGGTTCCATCTCCCGATACAGTTAAATGATTTGTATCCCATGTGGAGTTGCCTGATCTGCTATCGGGCGCGTCCCAGCGGGTGGATAGGCAAGCCCTGGCATCATAATAGTGGTCTTCCCAGCTGGGTTAGGTTCCAACACTCGTGTGATGACTCAAAGTTGGCATAGAATCAGAGTGTCATCCGCGAACAAAACTGGCTAGGGAGGAGTCCCGAACAAAAACGGAAAAGGTAATGGACAACTATGGATTACTCCAGGTGGAACCCACACAAATGGTAATCCACCAGCTTCGGTGGCAGGGGCATGGATACTGGAGGCCCCAACCATTACCCAAGTCTCTCAGCTCTATGAGTGAGAGCGCATCCTGGAGGAGACGGGGGTTGCTATCGCAATCTCCTCTTCTTCAGAGACGGAACAACGTTTCCCAGTTTGGGAGGGCCCGAGTTGTGAGGCTGCTTCCGTGGCGGCGCGACCTCCCAAGGAAGCCGGGAAATCGAAAAAAGGAGAAAGCGGCGGGCAAGGCTCATGTGGCTGTGTTGGCCCTTCTGCGTCTATGTCCTCCAAAAGACCTCGATCGGCAGAAGTGACACCCACAGAAGCCACCGGGGCCTCGGTGGGCACTGGCGCTCCCAAATTGTCTCGCTCTCTACGTAAGCGGAGGAAAACGATGGCTGAAAGCAGTACACCTCCCTGCCCTGAGGCTGATGCTGGTCAGCCAGATCGCGATCTGTCCACAGCGGATGTCCTGTCCTGCCTGCGCGCCCAGAATCCGGGCATCAACACGAGGCTTTGGCAAACCCTCTCGCACACCAAGAGAAGCAACCGGGAAGGAAAGGAAGGGCTTCTCTTGTGGTGCGAGTGGATGCGGCTAGTGTTGATGTCATGGGCTTTCGGTATAGGAACCGTCTGAGTCTCTTCTTTGGGACTGTCAATTTCCATGCCTATCCCAAATGAGTGTCTCAGACTTTGGTTCCTGTAGTTACCGTCCCCTGATGGTGACACAGATTAACTTGGAGACGGCTTGCCCAGCTGCACATATTTCCCCATATATCAACAGTGCAAGAGCCCTGGGTCTTTAGGGGCCGCCTCTGTGGCTTTAGCGCGTTGAAATGGGCCACGTTATTAAAATGACGGGAGTTTGAGTAGACCTAGGACCGGCTTTATAGTATTATCGCATCTCACTGTGACGATTCTTGAGCAATTCTGTTGGTAGATGCTGAGGTGTGTTAAAAGGGTAGAAGCGGATGGCTGAGATTTGTTATTGCATCAGCTTATTTTCCTTACGATGCCCTGGAAGGTCTACCACCTGGGAAGGCCATCAGTCTCGTAAGGTACTGTGAGCGGCGCAGTGTGTACCTCGTTCTTTGCTGCTATGCTAATGCCTAGCATGCAAAATTGGGCAGCCGCAAATGCAATGAGTGAGGATCTCTGCTATTCGAGCTTATCGCTTCCTCCTGCCTAAGCACACACAACAAGGGCGGACAGCCCACGTTTGTTACTGCTACAAGGCAGAAGGTTATTGATTTTACCTTATCAAAATCAAAATTTGGTTGGTCAATCAGGAACTGGAGAGTCCTTCCCAAAGATTCGTGCTCGGACCATATGTATATTGAGTTTCAGTGTGGCAAGGCGGCAAAAATGCCATTGCTCTCCAGAAACCCCACGAAAACAGACTGGCAGAAGTTTAGGGGGCGTTGCAAGGCTTTGACGTGACACCACCAAGACTTCGGAAGGAACTGGGGATTGTGGTGGCAGTTGAGAAACTCAGCGCTGCCTCAGTTGAATGTTTTGAGTCAGCTTGTCCGATTCGACCTCCCTTTGATCGGGCTTCCGTTCCTTAGTGGAACCGAGAGCTCCAACCATTGAGGCGTGAGTCGAGAAAACGTCTAAATCGGGCCCTCAAGACTAATCTTGCTGAGGACTGGGAGCGATAGCGTCATATTCAGAAGAGCTACAAGAGGTTTATTCGGGAATCGAAAAGAACTTCATATAGGAAAATCTGCAGCGGTATTGAATCTCTGAGTGACATGGCGAAATTGGTTAGCATCCTAAAAAGGGACCCAACTGCAAAGCTGGGGTCACTTAGAATATCTGATGGCTCCTTCACGGAGCGGCAAAGTGAGACATTCAGCTTGCTGATGGACTCTCACTTTCCAGGAAATCAGATAAGCATTGGCCGGCAACACCTCTTAACGAAAGAGGCTGCTGTCAGAGCTGCTACACCTTCTCGGCGTGACTGGTACGTTGTCAGATCTGTGGTGAATAATGCCACCATCGAATCTTTTGGCGGCTACAAGTCCCCCGGACCAAATGTCATTTATCCCGCCGTGCTGAGAGAAGGCATGGAGTCAATGGGAGCAGTCCTGAAGAAAATCTTCACTGCCTGCTTGGCACCGGTTTATATACCGCACTCGTGGAGGATAATGAGGGTCGCTTTCATCCTTGAGGTTGGAAGAGATGACTATACCAGCCCCAAAAGCATTAGACCTTTTTCATGCTGAAAAGTCTCGAACGGCTAGTGGAGTTGCATATGCGTCAGAATTCGCTGAAGGTTCACACACTCGAATCCGGTTTGAGGTCTTTGGCCTGATGTGTTAGGAAGCGACCACCTTGGCTCCTTGACACCACAATATCTACTTAGATTTCTTCGGAGATCGGGTAGATTTAAAGAAAATTAAAAGGGAATCCAAGTGAAGTACAATGGACTTATTTAATGTCTGAGTGCTACACTTGCTAGTTGTCCCGACAAAAAAAATCTTAATTTTCATTTCTTGGTATTGATTGATTTTCTTCATTCACAGCATTCGTCATGAAGGCGTCTGCGATGGCTTTACATTTGTTACACTTTAATAGAGCAGAAACAGCAGTGAATACCATAATAAAATGTAGTATTCGAAATTCAGTAGTGCTCTCTGCAGGTACATCACCTTCAATGTTTTGTTTCAATTTTTTAGAAGATGTTCTCTGAATACTTTCATCACCTTCCGCTGTTTTCGGATCAAACACATTCTTGATTTTCCCTGAACGCGACCTGTTAACATTTTCAAACCATCAAAGTTGCCTTGAAACCTTTCTAGAATCACGTCCCATGGTAAATTACTCAGAAAATAGTATATTTTAACACACCACTATCGATTGCTCAGTGCAACGACTACAGGCATAGTGGCAACAAAAAAATATCAGGTCGGTTCATAAGTTCGTGCGTTTTTTAAAGGTGGTTTTAAAATTAATAAAAAAGATGTTTAAAGTATTTATTAATCAATAATATATCTTCCTTCATTATTTACAATGTCTTCCCAACGGTTAAGCAAATTTTTAATTTCCTGCTCAAAGAATTGTTTGTCCTTGGAGCCAAAATACGCTTCGATATCTCTTTTTATAGGAGTAGATCTTGTTACTTATATGGGATTGAAGTCCCCGGAAAAGGTGATCATCACAAGGTGCAATATCCGGAGAGTATGGTGGATGTGGCATTAGCTCCCATCCGAGCTCGTTCAGCTTGCCTAATGTTCGCCTCGCGGTATGAGGTCTTGCGTTGTCGTGGTGAAACAAAACTTTGCGTCTATTCACTAGAGACGATCGATTTTTTGTAAGAGCCTCATTCAGGTTTGATAGCTGATGGGAATAATAATCAGCAATTATCGTCTGATTTGGTTTCAGAAGTTCACAATAAACAATACCGGCCTGGGATATGGCAAATAGACAGGAGAATCTCCTTGGGGTGAAGGCCATCTCTAGAGGTCGGACTCGGTGTTTCATCTTTATCTAACCATTGGCGTTTGCGAACAGGATTATTGTAAAAGACCCATTTTTCATCACCAATAACGATACGGTTCAAAAAACTTTCATTTGCAAGCCGTTGCACCAGCTGAGAACACACATTCACTCTCTGCTGAAGGTTGGCGACGGAAAGTCTATGCGGAACCCATTTTTTTTGAAACCTTTCCCAACTGAACCAGCTGCCTGTGAACTGTTCCATGCGATGAATTTAACCTCTGAGTTATCATATCGACTGTCAAATTTGGCTCAGCTTTTACGAGTTCGAGCAAGGCGTCAGAGTTAAAGACTTCAGTACGACCAGCGCGCGGGGCATCCTCCACGTCGCAGTTACCACTTCGGAACTTTGAAAACCACTTTTGCGCAGTCCTTACACTCACGGTATCCTCTCCGTGAATAGTGTTTATTTCTGCAGCAGCAGTTGTTGCATTTTTATCACTTTTATAAAAAAAATACAAAATATGCCTCTTATACGCGCTCGAAGATTCCATTTTATTTTTTTAAAAACACGTGCTTCTATCCGCGATTAAAATCACTTGTTGAATGCAAAATATATCAACGAAAATGTAAATAGTTCCGTTATATTTCGTGAATAGTTTTTTGGATGCAAAAATCGTACAAAAGTGAAGTTATGGGTAAAATACGCACGAACTTATGGACTAACCTGATATTTTTCAGCACTTGTACTACCTAGAAATTGTAAATATATATAGTAGGGTATATATAGGGAGCATTTATATTTAGGTATACTTATATATATAGGGTTTTTCAGTAAGAGCGCTTCAACTTTTGAACTTTTTTGAATAAAACACAAACGGTTTGACTTTTTTAACTAATTTTTTTTTTTATTATCGAGTTTAACCATATACATTTAAGTATGAAATTCGATTTCTTTTGCATGACCACTGCGTGCACGTTTTACGAAGTCCAATCGTTGAACCCAATTTCGACCACTCTTTTGCATAAATCGGCCGAAATTCCAGCAATTTCGCGTTCAATATTGGCTTTGAGCTCACAAATCGTCGCCGGCTTGTTACTGTAGACCAATGACTTCACATAACCCCAAAACGGGACGGCTTGTTAAATGGACCGTAAAATGGCCGTAATGCTCTTAAAGTAGCAGCAACAGAACGATTATTTTCATAAAAAATGTGCACGATTTGTAATGGTTGCTCAAGTGTGTAGCGTTCCACGATGAAATGTATACTAATGAAGTTTACAAATGACAAGCGAAAAATAAAAAATATTGCGTCGTTCGCCCTCCCTATCGGAAAAAAGTTGAAGCGCACCTATTGAATAACCCTATACATCCCAATGGCTATTCATAACAATAAAACCCGAGACGACGGTTGCTTGCAGCTGCTCTAGCTACTTGCTCTCTTCAAAGTTTTTCACAATATTTTTAAGATATTATAATTTAAGAAAATGCACAAAAAGATAAATTTTTTTTGATAATTCTGACTACCTATAACCCCTTATGCACGACTTACTATACACCTACGTACCAAAGTTCTTCTTAATCTTTCTCTCAAACACTGCAAGCGTCGCTTCATCAGATATTGTCATCGTCTACGCTTCTGCGCCATATGTTAGGACGGACATGATGAGAGTCTTGTAGAGTGTTAGTTTTGTTCATCGAGAGAGGACTTTACTGCTCAGTTGCCTACTTAGTCCAAAGTAGCACTTGTTGGCAAGAGAGATTCTACGTTGGATTTCAAGGCTGACATTGTTATCGGTGTTAATGCTGGTTCCTAAGTATACGAAGTCCTTAACAACCTCGAAATCAGAACTGTCAACAGTGACGTGGGTGCCGATACGCGAATGCGCCGACGGTTTGTTTGGAGACCAGAGGTAACTCGTTTTGTCTTCGTTCACAACCAGACACATTCGCTTTCCCTCTTTATCCAGATTGGAGAAGGCAGAACTAACAGCGCAGTTGTAAAGGCCGACGATGTAGATATCATCAGCATACGCCAACAATTGTACGCTCTTATAAAATATTGTGCCTGAGCGGTTGAGTTCTGCGGCTCGTACGGTGCTCTCCAACATCAGGTTAAAGAACCCACACGGCAGCGAGTCACCCTGTCTGAAACCTCGTTTGATATCAAACGGCTCGGAGAGGCTATTCTCCCCTCGTCGCGGTCGGGTAGCGAAAGGACAATTCCGTCGTCAACGATTGGGGTATCGATATCCTCACATTCTCTGTGACATGCGCAGCTATCCCTGTTTAATAGACTCCAGAAGTCTTGCCTCTATAATTTAAGTATGCTCTGGATATCAGGCACCAGATCGCCGCCGTTGTTCTTACAGGAAAACGCCCCGGTCTTGAAACCTTCTGTAAGCCGCCGAACTTTGTGGTAGAATTTTCGGGCGTTGCTCCTATTGGCCAGCATCTCAAGCTCCCCGAACAATTGTATTTCGGCCTCTCGTTTCTTCTGTTGGATAATACGTCTCTCTTCCTTTGTTAGCATTCTGTAGCTATCCCACATGGCTCGCGTTGCCCTCGATCGCAGCGTGGCTCTATACGCAGCATCTTTTCTTTCTGCGGCAGCATAACATTCCTCGTCGTACCAATTGTTTTTTCGGGCTCGCCGGAATCCAATTTAATCTTCGGCGGCGGTACGTAGTGAACGAGAAATTTTGCTCCATTGCTCGTGCATGCCGGTTTGTTGGGCAGTGCTCTCTGAGAGCAGGAGTGAGAGTCGAGTGGAGAATCTTCTGGCTGTCAGTTGTGATTGCAGCTTTTCGATGTCGAACATTCTTTGTGTAGGTAGATGTACGTTTTTTGCTGCACAGAGGCGTGTGCGTAGTTTAGCTGCAACAAGGTAATGATCCGAGTCGATGTTGGGTCTTCGGATCGTACATACATCTAATACACTAGAAGCGCGTCTTCCATCTATCACAACATGATCGATTTGGTTTCGCGTTTTCCGATCAGGAGACAGCCTTTGCTTGGAGTATTTTCTTTTGCTGAATCTGGTGCTGCAGACTACCATGTTTCGGTCCCAGGCGAAGTCGATCAGCCTCGGTCCGTTACTGGATGTTTCGTTGTGCAGGTTGGATTTTCCGACTCTGGGGCCAAAAACTCCCCTCTTGCCCACCCTGGCGTTGAAGTCGCCAAGCACGATTTTTATGTCGTGGCGGGGGCAGCGCTCATAGGAACGTTCCAAGCGCTCATAGAAGGAATTTTTGGTCGCCTCGTCCTTCTCTTCCGTCGGGGAGTGGGCGCAAATTAGCGAGATGTTAAAAAATCGCGCTTTGATGCGGATTATTGTCAAACGATTGGCGACGAAGTCTGTCTCCCACAACAAATCCGACACCTTTACATGGCAGCTGTAGTAGACTTGGTAAGGTCCTATGGTTTTCTTGTCTAGCCCCCTCCATCGGATCTCTTGGATGGCAGTGATGTCAGCCTTTACTCTCACGAAGACATCAACCAGCCGGGCAGAGGCATCTTCCCCATTAAGGGACCGGACATTTCAGGAGCATGCCCTCAAATCATATTCCTTATTTTGTTTGCAGGAATCGTCATCAGTTAAGGCAGTTCTCATCCGACGCTTGTTAATTCCATTCATTGGGGGGGATTTTTAAGTGGCAGGTCCCAAACCCAGCGCACAACCAGCTATCCTGGAATGCTTCGCCTTCTCACGTTTGCTCACTCCCGAACGGGTGTTCGGAAGACATCCAGAGGACACGTGGGCTAATCCCGGACGCTGTGAACTGCTTGAACTGCCAAGTGAATGGAAGTCAATATCTTTCCCCACTTGCCTGGACTTCTACATATGGAACAATCCTCCGTCTTATTCGAGCTATTGTGACTAAATTTAAAACCAAATTTACATTATTGGACATCAAACCACCAACACGCTTACGTAGAGTGCGAACTGAAGAAAATATCGGAACTGTATCAACCAGTGTTAATGATGACCATTAATTATCGATTCGTTGCCGTTCGCAGCAGTTGGGCCTATGTTACTCAACAACGTGGAACATTTTGCGAAAGGATTTAGATGTGAATCCTTTCAAAATACAGCTGGTGCAAGAATTGAAGCAAAACGACCTACCGCAGCGCAGAATTTTAGGTGAATGGGTGTTGGAAAGTTGGCCGAAGATCCACTTTTTTGTAGAAAAATTGTGTTCAGCAACGAAGCTCATTTTTGGATCAATGGGTACGTAAGTAAGCAGAATTCTCGATTTTGGAGTGAAGATCATCCAAAAGAATTGCAAGAGCTACCAATGTATTCAAAAAAGGTCACCGTTTGGTGCGGTTTATGGGCTGGAGGTATCATTGGACCGTACTTCTTCAAAGATGCTGCGAATCGTAACGTAACTGTGAATGGGGCTAAGTGAAAGTTCATATCTATTTAGACAAGCCTGCGCCAATTAACGCATTGGAACAAAACATTAAAGCATTTATATGTGAGATACCGGCCAAAACATTGGAAAGAGTATACAAAATTGGACTAAGCGGATGGACCATTTGAAGCACAGTCGCGGTCAGCATTTGCATGAAATAATCTTCAAACATTAAATTATATGGACTGTTCTATCGATTTAAATAAAAATTTCATGCATTTTTCTGAATTTAGCGTGTGTGTTTTTGAATAACTTTCCTATAGCTCTTAAAAAATCACCTTTTATATCTGTCATAAAATTTTTTGTATGTCATCGGGGCTCATGTAAATTTTTCGTTTGTTGTTGATTATGTGGATTTCCCTTGTTTTTTTTTTTCGTCAGTATTAGTTGGGTATGGAATCTGTTTACTGTTGTATATAAGATTGGAATATGATCGTTCTGCTCTTCTTCTTGTGAGTGAATGGTTGCACAGGTACTCATGTTGTCAATTTGTTGTCGAGTGTTTATTTCGAACGTATCTGTGTTGATTCTGCTTAAGAAGTCTGCAGCATTATTATCTTTCCCTTTTATATAGTTTATATTTATATTGTATTCTCCTAACTTTAAAATCCATCGCTGTAGTCTTGGGTTTATGTCTTTTCCGTCCTGTTTACGTTGGAGCCACCTTAGTGGTTGGTGATCTGTTACAAGATCAAATGGCTTATCAAATGGATATTTGTGCCAAAAATTAGTATGGCGTCAAAATATACTACGCATATTTTTGTTATATAGTCCCTGAGTTTCTGAGTCTTTGGAAAGTTGCCAGTGCATTTTTCAGGCCAAAAGCCTTGGGGTGTTGAGAATGCAGTTTTTCTTCTATCTTCTTCTAATAAGGACTTGATGGAAGCCTTTCGCGAGGTCAAGCGTTGTCAAATATTGGGCTCTTCCGAGTTTTTCGAGGATTCCTTCAATGTTTGGCATTGGAAATTTATCATTCTCGGTTATCTCGTTATCCGCCACTTTTTCCCAGAATTGTCCATTTTCTTTGGTGCAATTTATAATGGTGAATTGAAGGGTGAACTGCTTTCCTTGATTATTCCCTGCTCTAACATTTCGTTTATTTGCGCCTTTATTTCTGCTTCGTGTACTCGGGGATATCTATATATATATTTTCGCGTAAACTGGTTTACTAATTGTTGTAATAATTTCATGCTGAATTTCATGTGTGTGAGTAAGTTTATCGCCTTCTTTAAAGAATAGGACGATATTTTTGTATATTATCTTTCGAGTTGAAATATTTCTTCTTTACTCATTTCATTATGAATAGGGTTTTTTCATTATTACATAATTTGGTTGACATTTTTCCAATTCACAGATTTGATCTATATCGTAAGGGCAAGCCCTAATAAATTCAATTTTTGTGTTATGAATTTCTATGACTTCATTTGTAAGATTAATTACTGCTCCCATTGGTTTAAGGATAATATAAGATTTGTTTGAAAGTGTCATAACTTAACAGATCATTAAGTTTCTTTCTTTACATTCCAATGGTAGTTCAGTTAAAATTTCATTTGATGATTTATGGGTGTCTTCAAATTCAATCTTATATATAAAATAAAGTCAACTTTTTGTGTGTGTTCGCTAACCGGCCGTGTCTTTGCACCGAATTAAACCAAACTTACACACATTGTTAAGTAGGTATTGAAGATGGTTTCCGTATAGCTTGGATACCTATTGGTGGATAGGGTCTCGAGATATAGGTCAAAACGTGGACCCGGGTAACCTTTGGATGTGTATGTACAATATGGGTATCAAATGGAAACTGTTGGTGAATGCTTTAGTACAGAGTATTTTTCATGCCGCTCCGTGACTAGCGTCTCGAGATATAGGTCAAAACGTGGGCCCGGGTAACCTTTGGTTGTGTATGTACAATATGGGTATCCAATGAAAGCTGTTGATAAGTGCTCTAATACGGGGTAATTTTCATACCTATTGATGACTAGGGTCTCGAAATATATGCCAAAATGTGGACCCGCCGTATCTTTGCACCGAATTAAACCAAACTTACACACATTGTTAAGTAAGAATTGAAAATGGGTTTCGTAAAGTTTGGTTGTAATTCGGAACACTGGCAACGCGTACAGCGTTCTTTTGAACCAGCCATAATGTCGTTTACTTTTTTAACGCTTGGGGCGGAACTGAGCTGTCAAATTGACAATGTGAGTTACAATGTCTCAATATTTCTTTCTGATTTGGACGCCATAAGGAGAAGACGTAAGTGCAAAGTGTAAAAATTTTTTGTGAATTTTTTTGGAGTGGATTTTGGAACAGTGAATAATTTCTTACGTAATTTGAGAATTTAATGTGAAATCACTGCGCTGCACATGCTTTATTCAAATGTTCCTAAATATTATACTTGGAATGCATCATCAAGGTCCTGGGTACGAAGGCAACGAGGAATACCTGTAGATGGATATCCAGGTGTTCATTTGGGTGATGCAATCGGACGACTTTACACTGTGCATCCAAATAAAGTGGAATGTTTCTATTTACGTTTACTCTTAGTTGATATTCCCGGCCCAAGATCATTCGAAAGTTTGAAACGAGTTAATGGTCATCTTTGTTGTACTTATCAGTAAGCATGCAAAGAATTGAATTTGCTTGAAAATGATAATCAGTGGGATGCAACTCTTATGGATGCATGTGCAAAAAGTTCTCCACACCAAATAAGAACACTATTTGCCCTCATTATTGCTACATGTTTCCCAGCAAACCCAAAAGAATTGTGGAGTACTTACCAAGAATACATGACAGAAGATATCCTACATCAAGTACGTCGCATTACTGCAAATCCAAATTTGAATTATACAGATGAATTATATAATGAGGCATTAGTTAAAAGTTAAACCAAAATTAAACACAGAACAAGGGCAGGCATATGACACAATTATAGACAATGTTGCAAATGAAAGAGGAGGAATATTCTTCTTAACATAGATGCACCAGGTGGGACTGGAAAAACGTTTTTGTTGTCGTTAATTTTGGCCACCATTCGATCACAGAATAAAATTGCATTGGCTTTGGCATCATCTGGAATAGCGGCAACTTTATTGGACGGCGGTCGCACAGAACATTCTGCATTAAAGTTACCATTAAATATGCAAGTAAATGAAGAACCAACTTGCAACATTTCTAAAAATTCTGGAATGGGAAAGGTTTTACAAACATGTAAAATTATTGTATGGGATGAATGTACGATGGCTCATAAAAAATCACTGGAAGCCTTAAATAGAACACTGAAAGATTTTCGAAATAACACAAACATATTTGGTGGTGCACCAATTCTATTGGCCGGTGATTTTCGACAAACTCTGCCTGTTATTCCCAAATCAACAGCAGCTGATGAATTGAGAGCGCGCCTTAAATCTAATCTGTGGAGATATGTTCAAAAACTCACATTAACTACTAATGTTCGTGTGCAGTTACAGAATGATCCAACAGCTGCTGAATTTTCCGAACATTTGTTGCAAATTGGAAATGGACGAAAGCCAATTGATAAGAATACAGGCATGATCACACTTCCAACTAATTTTTGTACCGTAACAGAAGCAAGAGTACAATTAGTGCAATTATTCCCAAATATTGCACAAAACTATCGAAATCAAGATTGGCTAAGCGAGAGAGCTATATTAGCTGCCAAAAATGTCGATGTCAATGAAATCAATGCCAGTATTTTGACTCAAATTCCAGGTGAAGTTGTCACCTATAAATCAATTGATTCAATCCCTAATCCCGACGATGTAGTGAATTATCCAATTGAATTTTTGAATGCACTTAATTTGCCTGGCTTGCCACCACATCGTTTGCAATTGAAAGTCGGCGCAGTGATCATTATGTTGCGAAATATCAATCAGCCGAAACTATGCAATGGGACAAGATTAGCAGTGAAACGGACAATGAACAATGTAATTGAAGCAACAATTTTTAAAGGCAAATTTAAAGGTGAAGATGTTTTGATTCCGTGCATCCCAATGATTTCAACAGTTGTGCCTTTTGATTTTAAGCGACTTCAATTTCCCATTCGCCCTGCTTTTGCTATTACAATCAATAAGTCACAAGGTCAAACACTTCAATTATGTGGAATTGACCTAACTTATCCATGCTTTGGACATGAGCAACTGTATGTAGGATATTCTCGAGTAGGGAAACCATCGTTATTTTATATTTATACACCGCATGAAAATAAAACCAAAAATTTTGTGTATCAGAAGGCTTTAGAATAAGTTGTTAGTTAACAATCATTAGAGTAAGTCACTAAAATAAATAAAACATTGTTATTAGAATAAGTCACAAAATAATGGCCGAGCATGAATTAAATGATGAAACAAGAAAAAAACAAAGAACACTTTTCATTTATATTTTTCTTTCACCCAGCGAAGCGGGTGAGGGTCCGCTAGTCTTTTATATTTTAGTAGTTTGTTTGCATCGATCAGTGACATTGTCGACCCTGTGTCTATTAGACATTTTATTTTTTCATCTACTATCGTCAGTTCGACTACCGGTAAACTTGTTGATGGCTTGGCAATTGAAAATTTTCCTCCGTGTTATTGGTCTCATCGTATTCATTCGAGTCGAGGTGTGCTTGAATATGGTCTACGTCCATTGGTTTGGGTATATCTTGATAGCGATTGATTTGTCTTGATCGACTATTAAAGCTTTGTTTGGATTTTGTAGAATTTTCCCCACGATTTTCTTGGTAGTAATTTTGAGGGGTTTTTATTGGTTTTACCCAGTCGTTATACTGTGTATAATGCTTGATAATGAAGGATCTATACAATTTAAAAATATACTAAGAATTGTACTTTCGTTTGCTTTTGGTGAGAATTCAGTTGGTTTTTTTTTTTGGATCAAATTGATATTTTCCCCTGTTCTTATGTAAGGTTGTTCCCTAATATCCGAATGCTTCTGAGGGCTTCTCATTGAATTTTGTTGATTATGTTCCTTTGTAGTATGAAGAGCTGCAGCGCTGGGTTACTCTCGAATAGAAGGAAGATAATTTCAACTTCGCGAATAAACGATGCTAAATCATATTCGTTGTCTCCCCAGAACTCCCTACTTCTGGCGGCTTCCCTTATTATTCCCTGAGTATAATGCTTGATAATGAAGCATCTGTATTATACCATTTAAAAACATACTAAGAATTGCACTTTCGTTTGCTTTTGGTGAAAATTCAGTTGGTTTTTTTGTATCAAATTGATATTTTCCCATGTTCCCATGTAAGGTTGTTCCCTAATGTCCGAATGCTTTTGGGGGCTTCTCATTGAACTTTGTTAATTATGTACCTTTGTAGTATGAAGAGCTGCAGCGCTGGGTTGCTCTCGAATAGAGGGAGGATCATTTCTATTTCGCGAATAAATGATGTTAAATCATATTCGTTGTCTCCCCTGTATTCACTACTTCTGGCGGCTTCCTTTATTATTTCGCTAGATGGTATGCTTAATGCAATTGTAGGTTGTGTGTTCGTTGCTTTTTGTATATTTGATGTTTTATTTATATTTATCACTTGTTTGCTTAAATCGTTCTATTTAAGAATATCGTATGGTTTCGAGTTCTCTTTTTGTTTATGCGCTTGGGCATGAGGAAAAAAAAAGTTCTTAAAATGGTATTTCAATTCGCGTTTTTTTTTTTGTTTATTTTATTTAAAATTAGTCCATAGTTAAGAAGGACGTTTCATGTGACGTAACTCTGTTTCAGTACCGGAAGCTAGAGCAAAATAATATTAACGCCCTGTGCTGCGTCTGATCACACCGACATGAGTTGAATTGAACATGAAACAGTGTTCCAGAGGAGCTCGACGCAGACATACCGAGAACAATTACGGGCGCTTGAGTTAACGACTCTGGACCATATCATACGCAGACAAGACGGTAACGCACTTGACATTACCGCACACTTTCCAATAACTTCTTAATGGAGTAATGGAGACTATCAGCGACGTATAACCTCCCTACGTCATAGGTAGAGAGCCTGGACACAGGTTTCTTTTGTGGTTGTTGTCCACAATCACGGCTTCACCCTCGATGTAGTCCAAATTTGGTCCCGGGGTGGAAGTCAGCCGAAGAGAGAAGGTCTGTTTTAGTGGAGCGTACCTCACATATCATTGGCGCGACGGCATCAATAGGATGTTTCTCACATATTTATCCTCCTCTCCCCCAAAAAACAAAAAAAAGAAAAACATTGTCTTATCAGGTTGGATATAGGTGTTATCGTACCGCATATGATAGTTTACAGAAATTCAAGAAATACAAATTGGCACGTCTTTCACTTTAATAAAGAAAAAAGTGCTAATTATCCTAAGCATCTGTTATTCCTTAAATCTGAGCTTGAGAGGGAAGCAAATGAATTCCACTCACAAATTACGTTTCCATTTCATTAAAGTTGTCGAGAAAAAGCGAAAAAAACATGAAAGGATGTTTCCTGGTGGAGCAGTGCGCTTCCTAGCATGCGTCATGACAGCAGAGTATTATGGAACAGAGCTAAGTAAACAGGGGATTGGATATCCTACTCAACCGCTCTAACCAACTTCTACAAAGAATTGAGGAAATCTAAAAGAGATTAAGGGGATCATCGTGAAATGATTTCAAATCTTCCGAAAGCTGTCCGTCTCCAGAAAGTGTTATTAAAAGATCACTCTAACAAGATAGTTGCTACATCAAAAACCCAGAGGAAAGCAGTCAACTTCTTTGGACACTCTTTTCCCGGAATGTCATGCTTTACATGAGTCTTCTATGTCGATAGAACTAGACACTTCTATTGACAGGGACGGTCTAAAACTGGGTAATAAGCTATTCCACGAAACTCGGGTACAATGGGCTACATTTACATTCATTCCATACAAATCTCCAGTACATTATTCCTAGTTTGTCTAGACTATATATGGTAAAGTAAGTCTATTGCTACGTGACATACCTACGAAATGGGCTGAGGTAAAGGGAGTATTTATTTTATTTTATTTATTTTTTGCTTATTTGTCTTTGAATGGATACATTATTACAAACTATTTTAAGCTAATGTACAATAGTTAAGTAATTACTAAGAAAAAAAAAAACATTTAAAATGGCTGACTAAGATGCCATATGGCCATGTAAAATCAGCACCAAAAGAATAGAAAAACAAATTTAAATCTGCACATGCCCTAGAAACCGAAGCATTCACCCCGTAATTGGGAGAACAACTTACTTTCCACTGCATCAACTTCAATTTGCCTACCAACAAGATAAACCCACTGAGACTGCAATACACAGTCGTTTAGCTATTATGGAAAACGGTGTTGAGTAAAAACAAATCGTACTTTGCGCTCTTATTGACATATCAGGAGCTTTTGATAATATAGGAGATATATATATATATATATAGGTAATTAACTATGACCATTAATTATCGATTCGTTGCCGTTCGCAGCAGTTGGGCCTCTGTTACTCAACAACGTGGAACATTTTGCGAAAGGATTTAGATGTGAATCTTTTCAAAATACAGCTGGTGCAAGAATTGAAGCAAAACGACCTACCGCAGCGCAGAATTTTAGGTGAATGGGTGTTGGAAAGTTGGCCGAAGATCCACTTTTTTGTAGAAAAATTGTGTTCAGCAACGAAGCTCATTTTTGGATCAATGGGTACGTAAGTAAGCAGAATTCTTGACTCATGTTGTCAATTTGTTCTCGAGTGTTTATTTCGAACGTATCTGTGTTGATTCTGCTTAAGAAGTCTGCAGCATTATTATCTTTCCCTTTTATATAGTTTATATTTATATTGTATTCTCCTAACTTTAAAATCCATCGCTGTAGTCTTGGGTTTATGTCTTTTCCGTCCTGTTTACGTTGGAGCCACCTTAGTGGTTGGTGATCTGTTACAAGATCAAATGGCTTATCAAATGGATATTTGTGCCAAAAATTAGTATGGCGTCAAAATATACTACGCATATTTTTGTTATATAGTCCCTGAGTTTCTGAGTCTTTGGAAAGTTGCCAGTGCATTTTTCAGGCCAAAAGCCTTGGGGTGTTGAGAATGCAGTTTTTCTTCTATCTTCTTCTAATAAGGACTTGATGGAAGCCTTTCGCGAGGTCAAGCGTTGTCAAATATTGGGCTCTTCCGAGTTTTTCGAGGATTCCTTCAATGTTTGGCATTGGAAATTTATCATTCTCGGTTATCTCGTTATCCGCCACTTTTTCCCAGAATTGTCCATTTTCTTTGGTGCAATTTATAATGGTGAATTGAAGGGTGAACTGCTTTCCTTGATTATTCCCTGCTCTAACATTTCGTTTATTTGCGCCTTTATTTCTGCTTCGTGTACTCGGGGATATCTATATACATATTTTCGCGTAAACTGGTTTACTAATTGTTGTAATAATTTCATGCTGAATTTCATGTGTGTGAGTAAGTTTATCGCCTTCTTTAAAGAATAGGACGATATTTTTGTATATTATCTTTCGAGTTGAAATATTTCTTCTTTACTCATTTCATTATGAATAGGGTTTTTTCATTATTACATAATTTGGTTGACATTTTTCCAATTCACAGATTTGATCTATATCGTAAGGGCAAGCCCTAATAAATTCAATTTTTGTGTTATGAATTTCTATGACTTCATTTGTAAGATTAATTACTGCTCCCATTGGTTTAAGGATAATATAAGGTTTGTTTGAAAGTGTCATAACTTAACAGATCATTAAGTTTCTTTCTTTACATTCCAATGGTAGTTCAGTTAAAATTTCATTTGATGATTTATGGGTGTCTTCAAATTCAATCTTATATATAAAATAAAGTCAACTTTTTGTGTGTGTTCGCTAACCGGCCGTGTCTTTGCACCGAATTAAACCAAACTTACACACATTGTTAAGTAGGTGTTGAAGATGGTTTCCGTATAGCTTGGATACCTATTGGTGGATAGGATCTCGAGATATAGGTCAAAACGTGGACCCGGGTAACCTTTGGATGTGTATGTACAATATGGGTATCAAATAGAAACTGTTGGTGAATGCTTTAGTACAGAGTATTTTTCATGCCGCTCCGTGACTAGCGTCTCGAGATATAGGTCAAAACGTGGGCCCGGGTAACCTTTGGTTGTGTATGTACAATATGGGTATCCAATGAAAGCTGTTGATAAGTGCTCTAATACGGGGTAATTTTCATACCTATTGATGACTAGGGTCTCGAAATATATGCCAAAATGTGGACCCGCCGTATCTTTGCACCGAATTAAACCAAACTTACACACATTGTTAAGTAAGAATTGAAAATGGGTTTCGTACAGTTTGGTTGTAATTCGGAACACTGGCAACGCGTACAGCGTTCTTTTGAACCAGCCATAATGTCGTTTACTTTTTTAACGCTTGGGGCGGAACTGAGCTGTCAAATTGACAATGTGAGTTACAATGTCTCAATATTTCTTTCTGATTTGGACGCCATAAGGAGAAGACGTAAGTGCAAAGTGTAAAAATTTTTTGTGAATTTTTTTGGAGTGGATTTTGGAACAGTGAATAATTTCTTACGTAATTTGAGAATTTAATGTGAAATCACTGCGCTGCACATGCTTTATTCAAATGTTCCTAAATATTATACTTGGAATGCATCATCAAGGTCCTGGGTACGAAGGCAACGAGGAATACCTGTAGATGGATATCCAGGTGTTCATTTGGGTGATGCAATCGGACGACTTTACACTGTGCATCCAAATAAAGTGGAATGTTTCTATTTACGTTTACTCTTAGTTGATATTCCCGGCCCAAGATCATTCGAAAGTTTGAAACGAGTTAATGGTCATCTTTGTTGTACTTATCAGTAAGCATGCAAAGAATTGAATTTGCTTGAAAATGATAATCAGTGGGATGCAACTCTTATGGATGCATGTGCAAAAAGTTCTCCACACCAAATAAGAACACTATTTGCCCTCATTATTGCTACATGTTTCCCAGCAAACCCAAAAGAATTGTGGAGTACTTACCAAGAATACATGACAGAAGATATCCCACATCAAGTACGTCGCATTACTGCAAATCCAAATTTGAATTATACAGATGAATTATATAATGAGGCATTAATTAAAATCGAAGACTTTTGCCTGATGATTGCAAATAAAACTCTGAGTGAGTTAGGTATGATCGCACCAAATCGTCCGATGCATGATGCATACAATGTAGAATTAAGACGTGAAAAAGAATATGATCGAAATGATCTGAACACATTTGTAACAACAAACCTACCAAAATTAAACACAGAACAATGGCAGGCATATGACACAATTATAGACAATGTTGCAAATGAAAGAGGAGGAATATTCTTCTTAACATAGATGCACCAGGTGGGACTGGAAAAACGTTTTTGTTGTCGTTAATTTTGGCCACCATTCGATCACAGAATAATATTGCATTGGCTTTGGCATCATCTGGAATAGCGGCAACTTTATTGGACGGCGGTCGCACAGAACATTCTGCATTAAAGTTACCATTAAATATGCAAGTAAATGAAGAACCAACTTGCAACATTTCTAAAAATTCTGGAATGGGAAAGGTTTTACAAACATGTAAAATTATTGTATGGGATGAATGTACGATGGCTCATAAAAAATCACTGGAAGCCTTAAATAGAACACTGAAAGATTTTCGAAATAACACAAACATATTTGGTGGTGCACCAATTCTATTGGCCGGTGATTTTCGACAAACTTTGCCTGTTATTCCCAAATCAACAGCAGCTGATGAATTGAGGGCGTGCCTTAAATCTTCTAATCTGTGGAGATATGTTCAAAAATTCACATTAACTACTAATGTTCGTGTGCAGTTACAGAATGATCCAACAGCTGCTGAATTTTCCGAACATTTGTTGCAAATTGGAAATGGACGAAAGCCAATTGATAAGAATACAGGCATGATCACACTTCCAACTAATTTTTGTACCGTAACAGAAGCAAGAGTACAATTAGTGCAATTATTCCCAAATATTGCACAAAACTATCGAAATCAAGATTGGCTAAGCGAGAGAGCTATATTAGCTGCCAAAAATGTCGATGTCAATGAAATCAATGCCAGTATTTTGACTCAAATTCCAGGTGAAGTTGTCACCTATAAATCAATTGATTCAATCACTAATCCCGCCGATGCACAGTGGGACAGAAATTTCCAAACCGTCTCAAAAATAGGTTTTGTGAATTTTCGATATTGAATATTTTTGTTGAAAGTATTCGATGCGGTACCAGCTGGTGGTAGTAGAGGAAGAGGAAGGCCTCCTCTGCGTTGGAAAGATCAGGTGGAGAAGGACTTGGCTTCACTTGGTGTGTCCAATTGGCGCCGGTTAGCACGAGAAAGAAACGACTGGCGCGCTTTGTTAAACTCGGCCAAAATCGCGTAAGCTTTTATCGCGCCAATTAAGAAGAAGACATATGTGACTAAATGTCCAATACATATTATATTGTGTTTAAACAATATTATTTAAATTATTTTTGTAAAAAAACATGACTTGCAAGTTGATGCATAAAATAGTGTCGATTATGATGCACATTATACTAGCAGTTTACATGGTCATATTTTGATTATCTTCGATGCAAATCTATAAGTGTTATATATTGTTGGAAAGGTCATTCAATTTACTATTAAAAAAGTATTTAAATTTTATTTTTTGCAAAACTTGGAAAGGCATACATTTTTTTAAAGAATACCTTATTTTGTATGCGTATTAGAAACTTCAAATGGACTTTTGACAGTTAGCTCCGTTTGGCTCTCTCGTAATTTTAATATCATAACATAAAGTAACTTATGTAGAAGTAAAATCAAAAAGAAAATTTTGCCCCAACCTGCCCCAAAATTAATTAGACACCAAATTTCTCTTTAAGAAAAGGAAAACAATTTTCAAAAAATTTTAGTAAAATTTGAATTAAAGATCAATCAAAAATATATCTAAATAAATAAACACATAATCTTTTAGTTTGGTTGACATATCTATAGAAACAACACATTTTTTCATATTAAAACCCTTTGACCTTTGACCTCCAAATTAACCCCCTTCCACGCGAAGTATCACAAAAAGATCATCTTATAGCACGATGAAGTTATTAAATCTCTGTTGTTTGAAAGTAAAGTTCTTAATAATTAACGAATTCTTGGAATAACGATTTTACTGTGCGCTTCTGCTAGATTGCGTAAACTTATTGCTGGTAAGTAGTGCATACATATGAATATACAACATCCACGCGCACGTTTGATCATGCTTTTGCAGCTCAAGAACAGTGACGAATTTTTGCGTATATTTGAAAGACATAAATAGTTACAAAATTCAAATAAATTTTTTTGCCAAATACTTAACAAAATGAGTGAATTTGTGGTGCCTCGACGAGAATTGCGCGTATTTTTCATTGACCACGGCACAACACCAGATGCTATAAAAAATTACTTAGAAGAACAATATAATTTGAACTCATTTAAAAGCGAATTTGTTTTGAAAAGTATTCAAAAACTGCTCTTATCAAAGTTCAACGATCGCTGGAGCAAATCTAGCCGAACAAAACAACGTTTTCTTCTTAATAACTCGACTTGGTTGGAAAGTGAATTTAAGGTACAATTCCAGGAAGTACCAATTGATATTACACCTAGAGCGTCTGGAGAACGTGGACGGCCACCAAAGTCTTATGATCATCTATCAGAGAAATCTAGAAAAAGGAAGCATATGGAATTGGTTCAAGAATATGGACTCGAGTATATACATAACGCATATGTCCAAGGATTGCGGTCTGAAGGAGAGTTCGATGAAGCTTCTGTTGTAGAAATGATGCGAAAGAGCGATAAAAAAGAAAAAAAGATTATAAAGGAAAAATTGTTGCGTGAAACTTGCAATGCAACCTGTTTTACGCCGGATGAAGCTTTAAGTTTGTTTGCTGATTTAGATCTTTCAAAAGCACAATATGGATTACTTCGGTTAAGAAGAACTTTAATATATTTCCATCTTATAACGTATTGACAGACGCAAAAAAACTATGTTATCCTCAACCCTCCAGCATTGAAGTGACACATACTGGTGTTAAAGTTAATCTGCAAGAGCTACTGGATCATACTACAGCCTGTATCCTGAAAATTGAAAATGCTTACAAGCCAACAAAAAGAAACCTTCAATTGTTTACCAAATGGGGATGTGATGGTTCATCGGGACAAAGTGAATATAAACAAATTTTATCAGATGAAAAAAATTTGGTTTCGGATGCAAACTTATTTATTGCGTCTTTGGTTCCAATAAAGCTGACAGATATTGAAACAGAAGAGGTTCTTTGGCAAAATCCAGCTTGCTCTTCAATTCGATATTGCCGACCAATTTGGATAGAATTTGCGAAAGAACCCCCGGAGAAAACCCGTTCGGTGGTTGCTGATATTCGTGATCAAATTAATAATTTGACAACGTCTAAGATACACAGAGAGAACCAGGTAACAGAAATAAGTCACAAACTATTTTTAACTATGGTGGATGGAAAAGTTACACAAGTTCTAACTGGCACAAGTTCTGCAGCTGTGTGCACGGTATGTAATTCTAAGCCAAGCGAGATGAATAATTTGGAAAGAATAGATACAAAGCCAGTTAACATAAATGCATACGAGTACGGCTTGTCTACATTGCATGCTTGGATTAGATGCATGGAGTTAATTTTGCATATTTCATATAATCTCTCATTTGAAAAATGGACTGCAAGAACTTCGGAAGACAAAAAAAGTAAGGAAGACAAGAAGAAACTTGTGCAAAGTTTAATTCGAAGCCGGATGGGATTAAATATTGACAAACCCCGGCAAGGTACCGGAAACAGCAATGATGGCAATACAGCTCGACGGTTTTTTGAAAACTACAGTTGTTCTTCGGAAATTACAGGAGTTGATAAAAACCTCATTAAAAGATTTTATATAATTCTTCAAACTTTGGCATCAGGCCTTGCAATTAATCCGGAAAAATTTGGAGCATATACTCGAGCTACAGCGGAATTATACGTCACGAAGTATATGTGGTATAATATGCCATCTTCCGTTCACAAAATTTTAATACATGGCGAAAGTATCAATAAACATTTTGCTGTTTTGCCTATTGGCCATTTATCTGAAGATGCCCAAGAGTCTCGCAACAAAGATTACAAAAAAATAAGATTGAATCACGCTAGAAAGTGCTCTAGGTCAGCAACAAATGAAGATGTATTTAATGGACTTCTTTTTACATCAGATCCATACATCTCTAGTATTAGAAAAGCACCTATAAATATTGAAAAACAATTATTAGATGAAGCCAAGAGCTTAGTATTTATGTAAATAGCAGTAATATATTTTCTTTTATTATTTTTTTTCTTTAAGTTTCAAGTATAGGTATTAAGTATTTTCACTTTTAGAATTTAATTTGAAGTGAAGTATGGTAAAATATTATGATTTTGCTGATGTTATTATGCAAAATATTTGTTTGTATGACAATATACATTTTTTTTAGTATTATAAACATAAAATAATACACCAAGTGTCCTTTTATTCTATAGTATAAACATTCTAGATATTACATAAAAATTTTCAGTTCGTTACTCCAATTAGGAACAAAGTTACAGATTTTTGAGACGGTACGCACGGTTCTGTCCCACAGTGCGATGTAGTGAATTATCCAATTGAATTTTTGAATGCACTTAATTTGCCTGGCTTGCCACCACATCGTTTGCAATTGAAAGTCGGCGCAGTGATCATTATGTTGCGAAATATCAATCAGCCGAAACTATGCAATGGGACAAGATTAGCAGTGAAACGGACAATGAACAATGTAATTGAAGCAACAATTTTTAAAGGCAAATTTAAAGGTGAAGATGTTTTGATTCCGTGCATCCCAATGATTTCAACAGTTGTGCCTTTTGATTTTAAGCGACTTCAATTTCCCATTCGCCCTGCTTTTGCTATTACAATCAATAAGTCACAAGGTCAAACACTTCAATTATGTGGAATTGACCTAACTTATCCATGCTTTGGACATGAGCAACTGTATGTAGGATATTCTCGAGTAGGGAAACCATCGTTATTTTATATTTATACACCGCATGAAAATAAAACCAAAAATTTTGTGTATCAGAAGGCTTTAGAATAAGTTGTTAGTTAACAATCATTAGAGTAAGTCACTAAAATAAATAAAACATTGTTATTAGAATAAGTCACAAAATAATGGCCGAGCATGAATTAAATGATGAAACAAGAAAAAAACAAAGAACACTTTTCATTTATATTTTTCTTTCACCCAGCGAAGCGGGTGAGGGTCCGCTAGTCTTTTATATTTTAGTAGTTTGTTTGCATCGATCAGTGACATTGTCGACCCTGTGTCTATTAGACATTTTATTTTTTCATCTACTATCGTCAGTTCGACTACCGGTAAACTTGTTGATGGCTTGGCAATTGAAAATTTTCCTCCGTGTTATTGGTCTCATCGTATTCATTCGAGTCGAGGTGTGCTTGAATATGGTCTACGTCCATTGGTTTGGGTATATCTTGATAGCGATTGATTTGTCTTGATCGACTATTAAAGCTTTGTTTGGATTTTGTAGAATTTTCCCCACGATTTTCTTGGTAGTAATTTTGAGGGGTTTTTATTGGTTTTACCCAGTCGTTATACTGTGTATAATGCTTGATAATGAAGGATCTATACAATTTAAAAATATACTAAGAATTGTACTTTCGTTTGCTTTTGGTGAGAATTCAGTTGGTTTTTTTTTTTGGATCAAATTGATATTTTCCCCTGTTCTTATGTAAGGTTGTTCCCTAATATCCGAATGCTTCTGAGGGCTTCTCATTGAATTTTGTTGATTATGTTCCTTTGTAGTATGAAGAGCTGCAGCGCTGGGTTACTCTCGAATAGAAGGAAGATAATTTCAACTTCGCGAATAAACGATGCTAAATCATATTCGTTGTCTCCCCAGAACTCCCTACTTCTGGCGGCTTCCCTTATTATTCCCTGAGTATAATGCTTGATAATGAAGCATCTATACCATTTAAAAACATACTAAGAATTGCACTTTCGTTTGCTTTTGGTGAAAATTCAGTTGGTTTTTTTGTATCAAATTGATATTTTCCCATGTTCCCATGTAAGGTTGTTCCCTAATGTCCGAATGCTTTTGGGGGCTTCTCATTGAACTTTGTTAATTATGTACCTTTGTAGTATGAAGAGCTGCAGCGCTGGGTTGCTCTCGAATAGAGGGAGGATCATTTCTATTTCGCGAATAAATGATGTTAAATCATATTCGTTGTCTCCCCTGTATTCACTACTTCTGGCGGCTTCCTTTATTATTTCGCTAGATGGTATGCTTAATGCAATTGTAGGTTGTGTGTTCGTTGCTTTTTGTATATTTGATGTTTTATTTATATTTATCACTTGTTTGCTTAAATCGTTCTATTTAAGAATATCGTATGGTTTCGAGTTCTCTTTTTGTTTATGCGCTTGGGCATGAGGAAAAAAAAAGTTCTTAAAATGGTATTTCAATTCGCGTTTTTTTTTTTGTTTATTTTATTTAAAATTAGTCCATAGTTAAGAAGGACGTTTCATGTGACGTAACTCTGTTTCAGTACCGGAAGCTAGAGCAAAATAATATTAACGCCCTGTGCTGCGTCTGATCACACCGACATGAGTTGAATTGAACATGAAACAGTGTTCCAGAGGAGCTCGACGCAGACATACCGAGAACAATTACGGGCGCTTGAGTTAACGACTCTGGACCATATCATACGCAGACAAGACGGTAACGCACTTGACATTACCGCACACTTTCCAATAACTTCTTAATGGAGTAATGGAGACTATCAGCGACGTATAACCTCCCTACGTCATAGGTAGAGAGCCTGGACACAGGTTTCTTTTGTGGTTGTTGTCCACAATCACGGCTTCACCCTCGATGTAGTCCAAATTTGGTCCCGGGGTGGAAGTCAGCCGAAGAGAGAAGGTCTGTTTTAGTGGAGCGTACCTCACATATCATTGGCGCGACGGCATCAATAGGATGTTTCTCACATATTTATCCTCCTCTCCCCCAAAAAACAAAAAAAAGAAAAACCTTGTCTTATCAGGTTGGATATAGGTGTTATCGTACCGCATATGATAGTTTACAGAAATTCAAGAAATACAAATTGGCACGTCTTTCACTTTAATATAGAAAAAAGTGCTAATTATCCTAAGCATCTGTTATTCCTTAAATCTGAGCTTGAGAGGGAAGCAAATGAATTCCACTCACAAATTACGTTTCCATTTCATTAAAGTTGTCGAGAAAAAGCGAAAAAAACATGAAAGGATGTTTCCTGGTGGAGCAGTGCGCTTCCTAGCATGCGTCATGACAGCAGAGTATTATGGAACAGAGCTAAGTAAACAGGGGATTGGATATCCTACTCAACCGCTCTAACCAACTTCTACAAAGAAATGAGGAAATCTAAAAGAGCTTGAGGGGATCATCGTGAAATGATTTCAAATCTTCCGAAAGCTGTCCGTCTCCAGAAAGTGTTATTAAAAGATCACTCTAACAAGATAGTTGCTACATCAAAAACCCAGAGGAAAGCAGTCAACTTCTTTGGACACTCTTTTCCCGGAATGTCATGCTTTACATGAGTCTTCTATGTCGATAGAACTAGACACTTCTATTGACAGGGACGGTCTAAAACTGGGTAATAAGCTATTCCACGAAACTCGGGTACAATGGGCTACATTTACATTCATTCCATACAAATCTCCAGTACATTATTCCTAGTTTGTCTAGACTATATATGGTAAAGTAAGTCTATTGCTACGTGACATACCTACGAAATGGGCTGAGGTAAAGGGAGTATTTATTTTATTTTATTTATTTTTTGCTTATTTGTCTTTGAATGGATACATTATTACAAACTATTTTAAGCTAATGTACAATAGTTAAGTAATTACTAAGAAAAAAAAAAAACATTTAAAATGGCTGACTAAGATGCCATATGGCCATGTAAAATCAGCACCAAAAGAATAGAAAAACAAATTTAAATCTGCACATGCCCTAGAAACCGAAGCATTCACCCCGTAATTGGGAGAACAACTTACTTTCCACTGCATCAACTTCAATTTGCCTACCAACAAGATAAACCCACTGAGACTGCAATACACAGTCGTTTAGCTATTATGGAAAACGGTGTTGAGTAAAAACAAATCGTACTTTGCGCTCTTATTGACATATCAGGAGCTTTTGATAATATAGGAGATATATATATATATAGGTAATTAACTATGCCCTATTTCAAAAGGGCGTACCTAAACGCATCAACAGATGGATTGTATCGATGCTGGAATGCAGAACGATCAATGCAGAATTAAGAGGAAGAATAAAGTCTATCAAGGCCACAATAGGTTGTCCACAAAGGAGAGTACTCTCTCCTCTTCTGAACACTAGTAATAGACGATTTGGTAGTATATAGTAGGCTGCCATGAGGAGACCATTTCTAACCGCATGCTACTAGGCCTCAGTGTAATAAACAAATGGTGCACCGACAAAGGGCTATCTATTAACCCATTTTAAGCTGGCGTTCCCTAGGAAAAGGAACATCGACATTAAATGGCCTGTCCTATATGAATCGACTCTCCGAATCTCCACGGAAACGAACTACCTTGACAACAATCACTTGGAACTTTCATCTTGAGAAAGTTACTGCAAAAGCCACAAGAACATTTTTTGCCTTGACAAGGCTTTTTGGAAAGACATGGGGACTGAGCCTCAGAATGGTATATTTTTTTTGTCTTTTACAATAAGCCCGCATTATGGGAAACATTTAATTTTAAAATCCTTTTGACAACGAAAACACACATATATATGTATCTCTATTGATGAAATAACTTCTCTCTAAGAATGGAATAAATTATCGCTTATGAACCAGTTATGACTTTAAAATTAATTCTCTGTCATCAACAAACATAGGCTCATCCTTGTGTTAGGAGTGAGCAGTAGCCGTACTATCATGGGCGGTCTCTAAGATTTATTCTCATACTTTTTTCAACCTCTTCAGTGTCTGCAGTTGTGACAGCGTCTACTTTAGATTCAGCCACTTTTACAAGTTATTGTACAACTATTTTCTCCTCAGACTCCCTTGGTGTATTGCCTTTTTTAACCGGAACTTTATTTTCTCCAGTTGAACCGAAACCACCAGCTCCACCAATTCAGTATCAAGTTTATCCACTTCCTCCAATTCAGGATATAATATATATATATATACAGGTAATAGCACTTACACCTTTTTTGGGTGTTTGACCGAACTCTTCCTCCTACTTGTGGTGTGCGTCTTGATTTTGTTCCACAAATGGAGGGACCTACAGTTTCAAGCCGACTCTGAACGGCAGATAATTTTTATGAGGAGCTTTTTCATGACAGCAATACCCTCGGAGGTTTGCCATTGCCTGCCAAGAGGCGACCGTTATTAGAAAACACTTTTTCATAATTTTGGTCTATCACCGAGATTCGAACCTACGCTCTCTCTGTAAACTCCGAATGGTAGCCACGCACCAGCCCATTCGGCTACGGCGGCTAGGATAGAATATGCGCTCTCAAATAAACTGTGCGATACGATCACCACGTTTCACCTTGAAGTCAGAATTAAATAAAACAACACCCAAGTTCCCACGGTACTCTTCGTCTACGACGCCCGCACCAACATCAACGAAATTCTTAACTGCCGGACCAGAACGCGGAGAACTCAACCATATGATCCTTCTGGCATCTGAACTTGTAAATTAGTCTTCACAAGCGCCTTACCACGCGTTGGTACTTTCAAATCGTAAGCGCTCGGCAAGTCAAGGCCGGCAACGCGGTCCGATCCTCGTACTGGGGCCAGAGCGAACTCAGTAAACTTGGCAAATCGAAAAACATACTTTGAGTCAATCTTCATTTTCTTTGGCGATAGTTGTTCGTATTCCTCTAATTTTTTCTTAAGCACTTCAGTTGACATAACACTATCAATTCTTAGTACACAGCTTTTTCACGTATACAATTAAGGACTTCTCTCCGCTTTGCCGGCCTAATTGTAATGGATATTCCCTACAGTTGTTAAACTTATAATCACCTACACTTTCATAGCATGGAAACATTAAATTGTACCGGCTCATCTGTGTCAGTACAACAGGAGCAAGGAGAACATGCCCAACGGATGCATGAGCAACGGAGCACACCAATTGAAAGAGAAACACGTTTGAGCGCCCTAAAATTGAAAGGCATCTCAGATCAAAAATGTGGAGATATGAAAGGGCATTTAGAGATCTTAGAAGACTTCCGACATATTCCTATTGTTTATAAGGTGGATACATTATCTCCAAAACCCATTCTCTTTATGAACTTCCAAGTGCGTATTTAGTAACGTAGGGCCTGGAAAAAAATTCGATCACCTTCCAACCCGCTTCCCAGATATGGTACACTAATCGATGGAAATTAAAAGATGGTAGAACATGGGCGGGAATCAATGTGCCTAAATTCAATAAATCGAGCCTAATGACTAAGGTTCCATATTAAAGGGCCTTAAACTGATACCTGTGTTACCCCTGCTGTTACATTGTACTCTTCTATGCTTTTGTCGGATCTAAACCTCAACCCTTTCGTCGGTTGTATACCTTACCGCGTTAAAAGGGTTAAAATAGGATCAATGAACCAAGGAACTATGCCATCTCAGGTGGAACGTCCAAGTTCCCAGGAAACGTTCTTGGAGTGATTCCGAAAACCAAAACGCAACCAATTCACAAGTCAAGGAGCTTCTCTATCGAATACCTGTCCGCCTTCGAGAGAAAATGTGGCCTTACCGCGATATGGAGCGCTGCCGCGAAGGACCCCATTATTTACCCTTTTTTATCATAAATTGTAGAGCAACCCTAAGAAACAGTTGCTGTCTACAAAAACTGAAAAAAAGATAAAGGCAAATTCGTGCCGCGCTGCGACACAATACCGTATTCAGAAGAGGACAACCAGCTGGTTTCCAGCCAAGATACGGCTGAGTCAGTAAAGAGTAAGGGAAGTACCAGTCATAGAAAAATGAACTCGCTGGTGCAGCTGATAAGCACGACGCGGCTTGCAAGATTAAGTACCAACAGGCGGTGAAAGACCCTGAAGACTTCATAGCTAAACACCCCAAAAAAGACAACCTCAAAAAAACTGTTGCGACGAAACGCAACAGATCACATGACGTGATCGACCAGGCACCAAAGAGACCAAAGGTGTCCGACAGCATTGAAGCATCAACAAAACAACGAACATTTAGCGAGGTGGTTTAGGATAACCTACTCTTCGCACTAATTGGTCAAAACAACAACAGCGGCAGAGTAGTCCTGTAGAGGTGGGGGCAGGTGGAAGCCAAACTCTCCAGGATCGTGCTAGACAAGCATGTAGTTGGAGCACTGGGCGTTTCTCTCTCTTTTCGATTCTGCAGGATTACTTCGTGGTTGTAGGGTAATCAAGTGCGATGAAGACTGTTCAAGGATTTTCCTCGAAAAGTGCATAGCTGAGATCAGCGAAGCACTGGAAGGCTTGAAGCTTAAGCTTATCCCAGCTAATGATACACCTTGCCCTCCTTGTGCTCGCATTTGGATACCGGTGATGGACATCAACGGTGCATACGTGCTAAAGTACCTGAAATCACACAATCTTGCGGTGCCGCTGAACATTTAGGCAATCGTGAAAGCTGAAAAGCCGCAGCAGATAAACGAAGACTGCTTGCCAGTGTTACAAAAATTTGACAACAGGATGCGGTTTGGTCTGAGAGAGTCAAAACTAAAAAGTTTCAAAGAGCACAACAACAACAATAACAAGTGGCTCGATGATATCATCACTCAGCAACAAAGACATATTACATCAATCTAGGCATATGTAACGTGCGGACTACTCCAACCATTACTTTTCCGAGCTTGGAAAATTCCTAGGCTGAAAGGAGGTCTAAGGTGTTACCCCATATAAAAACAACAATTCTCAAATAGTAAGAAATTGGAGAGTATCCGACAAGAAATCCTTTTCAGACCATAATTGGACTCTCTTCGATATCAATCTTAAGCTAGAGAAACCAACCCCTTTTAGAAACCCAAGAAGAATAAAGTTTCACATATTCAGCAGAGTAGCCCGGTCTAAACTTCAACATACCAATAAAACCATAACGACAAGTTAAGACTTAAATGAAAAAGTTTCTACTTTCCAAGTTTCGTTGACGGAAGGATTTGAAGCTTCATGTCCTGCCACGTACGGTAAAACCACTTATCCCACCTGGTGGAACGTAGATTGAAATCAACTTAATAAAATGGAAGAGGCACCTTCACCATCTACTACAAACACAAGTACTCTAAACAACAATACAAGAAAGCAATCAGGAAGCTCAGACCGATGCTTGGAAAAATTTATGCACTTCCATTGAATCAACCAAAGATAAGACTAGATTAGGAAAGCTTTTATCCAAAGAACACCCCTGTACTTCTTTCTTGAGGAAAGACAAAGGGGTATGGTTAAAGTCCACAGCCGATACCTTAGATTATCTCATGAACACACACTTTCAATAAACAGAAACTATAATGAGAGCATGGATGGGATATTCCCGGCCATGCTGTAGAATATTCCAGAAACGACGATTCCATGACTAGAGTTTTTTATTGAAGCAAGTATTATGCTGGGCATATTCCAAAAATATGGAGTGGGGTCAGGTGATACAGCAAAAGACTTCAGAGCAATAAGTCTACCCTCTTTTATCCTTAAAACTCTTGAACGATTGCTCGATGCATATTTTAGAGAAAAGATCACAAATACTACAATTTCCACATCCAAACATTCTCATCTCAAAGGAAAATCTGCAGATACCGCTCAATATGATTAAAACTGGAAAAATCAGGAGAGAGATAGGCAGGAGCACAGCCAAACGCTCTGTCAACACGGGAACACCACAGGGGGAATTCTATCCCCTCTGCTTTGGTTATTAGTTGTCAACAAAATACTTGCTTATGGTTTCAGGAATGAATCTCACAATAATGAGCGAGATTACTGAAGGAGATTTGGGATTACTCAGCAATTGGGCCCCAGACTGTGATGTAAGTGAAACCCGAGCAAAACATTACTGATCCTATTCACTAAGGAAACCAAGATACCAGACTTTGATCTCCCAAAATTAAACGAAGTTAGTCTAACGCTAACCCAACAAGCAAAATACGTGGGAGTTATCCCTGATCCCAAACTCAGCTGGAGACCCAATATAGAATACCGGGTAAAAACCCTAAGATAGCACTTTACACGTGTAAGAGAATGTTGGGTACAAAATGGGGTCTCCAACCAAAGTTATCCAACTGATCCTACACAGACCGTAAGACCGATAGTAACATATGCGGCACTAGTCTAGTGACCCGCGATGCAAAAGAAATACAACCAAACCAAGCTTAGCAAGATACAAAAACTAGCACATATCTTAACGACAGGAGCGCTTAGCACCTGCCCTACTGAAGCGGTTAACATGCTAGCACATCTGTTACCACTAGACTTTTACATAAAAACAAACGCGACATGAGACTCAGAGATATAGGAAGCTGGACAAGAAGATTGTACGGTCACAGCAAGATCTTTGTATAGAGAACACTGCTCAAAAACAAATCAGACTTAACAATCCCCGACCTTTACTTGAAGAAAGACTTTATGGTACGTTTTCCACCGAGAGCCGAATGGAGGAAAGTGATTGGTAGATTAGATGTCGAAATCTACGCTAACGGTTCTAAAATGAACTGTGGTGTAGGACTTCTATTCGGAGCCGCGTCAAATATTTTTATGAGGAGCTTTTTCATGGCAGAAATACACTCGGAGGTTTTCCATTGCCTGCCGAGGGGCGACCGCTGTTAGAAAAATGTTTTTCTTAATTTTGGTGTTTCATCGAGACTCGAACCGACGTTCTCTCTGTGTATTGCGAATGGTAGTCGCGCACCAACCCTTTCGGCTACGGCGGCCGCCCGCTAATAAAGACTATTTAGTACAAATACTCAACCACGTAAACAACAACAACAAACTTCAGTGTAGGGGCCGAAAAGTAGCTCCCAAATATTCTGATCATATAAAGAGAAGCCCCTACTTTTATGAGGGCTTCTAGTATACGCTGCCAACTAGCTGTGTTAAAAGCGTTTTTAACGTCCAGGATTACTACAGTTCTAGAAAGGATTGTCGACGAGTATTTACGGGGCGTGCTGTTATACCTATCAGCAAGTACTCCCCGGCACAATACGTCTAGTACAACAAAGCAAATCTACAGAAACCACTTTACACTCGTTTGTCGGGTTTGTGGAAAAGAGCCTGGCAGAAAAAAGTTTGCCTTTGTGGACATTGAAGGTTTGCTTTTGAATAATGCAAGCGCCATAACAAGTGTATTCGTATTTTGTCCTTGTCAATTATTTATTTGTATTTCGATATACATTAACGATACATACAATAATCTACTAAAGTTCGAAGAGCCTTACCTAACGCTGGCTGACAATTCTTGTTCCTGTCGTCTGATATTTTGAAGTAATATTTAATTTAAATGTTATAACGAAAGTTAACCTCGCCGAACAGCGTTTAAAACAGTAAGCGTTGGAAAGGAGCTTTCAACATCATCAGCTAATTGAAGTAATGTCCTTATTCCTTGATAAGGAACACAATTTATGCCGAAAGTAACAGTATTTTATTCATAAAACTAATTGGGTCTTTCAGATAAGTGAGAAAAACTATTCGCTGATATTTGGTATGTGTATTGCTGACTATTATCTGACGGTACATCTTCTCAATATCGCTATTGAAGACATACTTGTATAGCTGCCAGCGGAGGATCAGGACAGTCATATCAGCTTGTAATTTTATTTTTATTTACTTTATGACGGCCTGATGAGGTAAAAAGTAATGGTCAGTTGCATCTGCAGGTACTTTGATTTTAATTTTTTTGACCTAACGTTTCATATTCTGCCACCACTCTAATATATTCCTTTTGCAGGGACAGATTTTTCGCGAGACTCGTCTCATTCCGGAAGAATTGAGAGCAGGCGTTCTTAAGTGACGGTCCTAGCTTTACGTTTGAAGGGTATTGAAACGATATACTTTTCTTCTTGGTTACGCTTCGTAGTGGTTCGGTATAACGCTTGAGTCGTTCAGTGATAAACGAACACACAGAACCAGAATCTATCAATGCTCGTGCTGCAAAATTTTCATTATTGTGATATGTGCTTACAATGGCTGTTCCTAATAAAACCCCTTTGTCCTTATTGGAATATATATACTATATGTCGCAGAATAGTCTTATTTGCCCATTGTACCAATTCCATGTTTCTGCAAGTATAGCTTTGTGCACGACGACAGATTAAAAGCGACGGGCTCTGTTGTCGAGTAAGGTCTCGTCGTAAGCCGCGGAATACATAAGTGAAACAAAGAGAGCAGCTGAAGAGCTTTTTTATGGCAGAAATACACTCGGAGGTTTACCATGGCCTGCCGAAGGGCGATCGCTATTAGAAAAACCTTTTTGTTTTGTTAATTTTGGTCTTTCACCGAGATTTTATCCGACGTTCTCTCCCTGAATTCCGAATGGTAGTCGTGCACCAACCCATTCGGTCATGGCAGCCACCGAATTGGAATACCACGATTTAAAATTATGTATTCTGTTATCCTTTGGCCTATTGGAATCGTGTCGTTTTAGGGCCTCCTTGGATGTTGAGGGTAGGTCATTAGCGGGATCTCTGGTTTTCCTAAGAGTTATTGCTTTTGGTTGAACTGCCGGAATGTGAAGGAACGTGTTGTGTCTTGAGTGACCCGTGCTGTAATTATATGAGCTCGTACATCTTGACACCGTATGTCCTTACGTTAAGCAGTTCAAGCAACACTTGTTGCTCTAGACATACGTGATTCTATTGGTCACCGTTAATTTGCGCAACTTTGGACAACTTTGCAATTTGTGGTCATAATTTACACATAGTTTGCACATATGTTTGGCAACACTTACTTGAAAGTTTCCCATCCTTTTCGGTGTAGCTTACGGGCGCTTTATAGGCTTTAATCTCTTTTAAGCCTGACACGGTTTCAAGTGTTTGAAATCTATTTCCTAGAAATGTGTCCCTGTGTCTGTCCACTTTGAGATTTCAGCTTTGTTCTCTATCGTTTGTTCCCAAAGCAATATGCTGAAAACAGTGACCGACGTACGAAGTCCCTTACCGCAGCCCCTAATGAGCACAAAATTTAGCAAAACTCATCCCATAGAGAACAACTGCGTTCTTTTAGTTACATATTTAAACAACACATCGGTTTGTGTGTGTATGTGTTTGGTTGTATCTACACAATGTTGCTACTGATATTTTTGCTTACACACTTTTTCACACATCCGCATTGTCAGTTACAATTTTTCATTGTTTAATAAACCCAAGCCAAAAAGCAACAAATGCAAATACAGTGCACTCGCGGTAACTCGAATAGCCGCTAAGTCGAACGACGTGCTAACTCGAACACATTTTTTTCCCTATTGACTAGTTTGTAACTCGAACAATATTAAAGCGCTATAACTCGAACAAAAAAACAAATTTATTTGTACACACATTCTTTTCAAACATGTACATTTTGTACATACATACATATGTAATAGTATATGTATATAAATTATATGTATACTAGTGTATTGTCCATATGAATATTTCGACGTTAATATCCCGTTAGTTTTCTGGGAACAACATCTTGCATTGACCAAATTGCTTTAAATTTGTCATTTGTAGTATATCAGTGCACGTGAGTAATGGATCGTAAAAGGTTGCAGTGTTTAACATTAAAAGAGAGGGCCGAAGTCCTTAACAAAATTAAACGTGGACGTAGTGTTACTTCTCTAGCGAAGGAATATGGGGTAGCCAAGTCCACCATAACTCTTATAAAAAAGAAAGACAAGGCAATTTTAAAAGCAGTAAACAACACGTTTTTGGGTCCTGGGAAGAGGAGAACTTTAAAAGCTTCTGAGTTTCCTAAAATGAAAGTCGCTTTATACAAATGGTTTCTGTCCCAAAGAAAAAAGAATTACCCAATAAGTGGACTCATCTTGAAAGAACATAACATGAAAAACATAATTTACAGGTCGAATTTACGCTTTATGATGTTAACAAATGGAATGATGGTGCCGAATTTACCGACACAGAAGTAATAATTGAAACTAGTGATTCTGAGTCTGAGTTTAACAACACAACTGAGACTTGTGAGCGGATATCATCTGAGGAGGCAGTTAGCTCTATCAATAAGGTGGGCCACAACTGAACAAGTAAGCCCCGCAAAGGTTAACACTCTTCAATTGCTGCGTGAAAAAGTCATATTCAACATTGCTGCAGGCAAGAAAAGACAAACACACATTACAACTTTCTTTTCGGCCTAACTTTTCTGTTAAAGCTGACTTTTTTTGTGTAACTGACACAAAGGCTGCCAAATATTTGATGAAAAATATTGAAACGAATTAATTATTTTAAACATATTCATGTTCATATCCATATGTAAATAAATAAATAAATTTAATTGAAAAAAATCGATATCGATGACTGTTTTTTTAACATAGCACACTCAATTGATAAGTCGAACAAATTCGATAAATCGAACAGCGCCTGTTTTAATTAGTTCGAGTTATCGCGAGTGCACTGTAGTTCATTTATCTATAATTAACTTTATTCAGCAGTGTTTTTAAGTTATTTTAATACAAAATATAATTTTTCTAAGTTTATTTTGTAAATGATTTCGAAATGTACTGCTTGGCAACACTGTGTGGTGAGAGAGCAATCAGCTGACAGGGTTCTACGGGAATTTTCAAAAATCCTGCATTAAAATATACGATACTACGATACGAAATGAAGTAATTTTTCATTTACATGGGGTTCTCATTAGTTTGACGTTACTGCTGACAGGGGACTGCGTTTACGTTGGTGACTGTTTCCAGCATAGCGTGCTTCCGGGCAATTTCGTGGAGCATATATGCGTAATAATTGCATCCCAGTTTGTTATATCAATTTGATGATTTTGAAGGGATGAGATGCAATTATTTATGTCTCTTTGCAGCTTTTTAATCGACTGCCTGCAGGTTGAAGTGGATATTTAGCTGCGTATTAACTAGATTCCGTTTGTTTTCGTATCTCTTGCAAATATTTCTCCATGCCGTTGTAAAGCCGTCGTTAATGAGCGGGCGCTTCCTCACTATGTCTCTGGCTTCTCTCTGCGTTTTCTGGTTGAGATGGAATAGCTTTTCGACCGCGGTAAGGCGCTTATTTAAAATGTAAATGGCCGTGATCATATCGCGGAATGTTGGTTTTGAATACTTAAGTATCACACGGTGGAAGGTGAATGATGTGTTCACGCATTGCTATAAGTAAGCCTTCCTGGTCTGCTTTTTCCAATCTCGCAGAGAGATCAGTCATTGTCGACATGCCGTGCAATATGTATGTGTGGTAACACATTTTGTTTTTCCTTTTTATCCCGGCAAGATCCTTAGGAGCAAGAGTTTCAGTTGAAAGCAAGTTATCATATGCAGCTTCGGCTTTTTCCCACATTGCTTTCAACTCCTCCTGTTGTATCCGCCGTGAAAATTTTGAATGGTCACTTGACGGTGTGCCATTGAAATCGGATTCGAATTCCGTCACGGCGTCGACTATACGAATATATGTATCCATATTGTACGTATGAGATACGATTAGAAAATTTGCGCGGTATTAAAAGAAATTGCTTCTTCACGAAATGGAGAAAAATTTAAGCGAAAACCGAGCCCAAATGCACCACCGAGATTAAAAGTACCAATATTTGTATATGATATATTTAAATATACGAGTATATATGGTATATTTAGTTTTGAAAATAATACATTACACCGTGTTACACACATTCTGTCCTATGAACCAAATATACTTTTTCGGAAAGGGGATAAAAAATAAAAATACACGTGTGTCGGCGATTTTCATGTACAAGTTAATAATTAATATACTCGGGCTGTTCACTTGTGATCTCTAGCACGAAGTTAAATCAGCGAAATAGAATTATTACTTGTTCCTTTATTGGTCAAATCCGTACTGAAATATAAATGACAAAATATTCTTAACATAAGCTAGCCCTGACCTATAATCGCTGTGTCAGCGAATATGCTGAATGGATAATGTTTCAACGTCGCGACGGCGCATGGAATGTTGACGGCAACGTATTGTGGAGTTTGGCATAATTGGCATTAAACATTGTTGCAGCTTTGCTGATCGTGCAGAACTGCAGTCGTTGACTTTGTCTGACCGGATGTGTTAACTCCTCCCTCACTAGTTTGAAGGCCGTCCTCGGTTTTCCTCAAAGTGTCGATGACAGCTCGTATCGAGATTTGTTGTTTATTCTCTTTGCATTTTTGATGAACCTTGAAGACGACGAGACCGATGATCAGAGTGACAAGAGATGCTGCAAACATCATAGGCCATATTGACAGTTTTTTTTCGATGTTTCCAATATATTGAAGATTCTCAAAGTTCAGCCTCTGAAGATAGGGCATGCTTAAAATCTCTCGGTGGCCAGTTATGTTTAGGGTTGCCGATATTGCTGGGCCTGGATGACGCCTGAGTATGTTTTTGGTATTTTCAAAGAGAGACCCATTCACGTAGATTTCCTCATCAAACGTCAGCAAGTGTGTGCCGTGGATGACTCTATCCGTGTTGCTATTCATCTGTATTGTAGCTGTAGCTTCGTTGATAACGATGATACCATCGTCAATTACCATCAGCGGCTGCAGGTGGCTGGGACGAGTCTTACAGTGTGCTATACCTCCAGAATGTAGTTGCTGCGCACAAGTTGTTGATTTCAGCTGTTTGCAGAATGTAGAGGTGAGAGTAGCGGTGCAGTTTCCAATTGCTAAGATATTGTTACTACAATCTGCGACGTTGTTATTTTCTTCGAGGTCAAGTATCGTTCCATTATGTTGAACGGGGAATATGGTTATTTTCTTACATATTACGCTAGGATTTGGGTACTTGATAAGAAAGTGTACAAAATTATGATCTAAAAAGACTTTTACATAGGCTATTTCAATTAAATCTGTTATAGTTAAATTTGTAGAGTGCTCATTTAAAATTTGACTTAGGTCATTAGAGTCAAGAATTGTTGGGTTTATAATTTGAATCTTTGCGAGTGTAATAGACAACATTAATGTTTCGAGTTCAGAGATTATAATTCTATTTCTTGTGAGTAATGCTTGATAGAGGTTTCCTGTATTGATCTGTTTCTCTTTTGCAAATCTAATTATTTTATTTACGGATTCTGTTAAGTTATTAATTTTTTCTTGTACTTTTGTATTTATAACTGCCTGTTGTTCAATTGAGTCAGTTAGTTTTTGCTGGTGAAATTTCAGATTTTCGAAGTCATCAAAGTCGGGAGTTCCTGCTACTATCTTTAAAGCTGTTCCTAAAATATTTATACTCCTAGCTTGCCTATGGTGAATATTAACCGTTTCTAGCAGTGTCCTAATATGACCTAAATCTGATTCAAGAATTTGTCTCATATGAGACTGTGGAAAATGTTTCATAAGTGAATTAGTTTCCTCGGCAATTTCCGAGTACATTGTGAGATTAGAAGAATGTCTTAAAATTTTAAAATTTTCCCAAATAACTACGTTTCCGTCCATGATGGGAATATAGTCCGAGTTCGAGTAATTGATAATCTTTCCAGCTGCTGCTGCTACTAGAAGTAGAAGGCGAAGAATCCAAACCCTAGTAAAGATAAGATACAGAGCAGAATAAGTACTGGAAGGATAATTATTTTTTTCTTATCTTATGTTATCCTTGTGTACCTCCCTCCCCTTTATAAGAACCGTTGACCCCAAATCGGCTTCCACAATGACTTCCTCAAACAAAGGAGTTAGCTTGTTACCAAGTCTTTTATTTAATTTCATAAGTACCTTGTCGCCTATTTGAAAAGTTCTATTTCTTCTGTCCGCGTTTTGTCTTTTCAGTAGCAGATCTTGCGCTTTAGATATTTTTTCTCTTATTTCTGCTTCGAATTCTGGTGGGGATGCATGAATTATGTCGATTGGTTTTTTATTAACGACTGAGTGAATTGATTTATTGTATTCTATTGTTGCCTGAAGTATAATATCAGTAGTGTCATTTAATTGTTTTTCTAATTTCAAGCATCTGGCAATTTCTGCAAGAGTACTGTGAAATCTTTCTACCTGTCCATTTGAAGTACTATGTAGTGGTGACGAATTTACAATATCAACATTAAACCGGTTTTTTAAAAGAGACCTTATTGTTCCTGAATTCAGTGATGGTTCGTTATCGCAGTAGATAATTTTAGTATTAGGGTAGAAATTCATGAGCTGTAAGATGGGGGACTCAATATCTATTATCGTTCTGGAAGCTATGGGCTGAACAATGGCAAATTTAGAAAATTTATCAATACAGGTTATCTGTAGAAAAAATGTCAATATGGAGAATTTCTCCTACTTGATTAGGGACTGGCGTTTCGCCAATGTACTGTTTTTGTGGGTGTCGGTCATATTTTCCTTTGCTGCAAGTCTTACAATTTGCAACTACTTCGTTTGCTAGACGGGTCATTTTTGGGAAAAAATAGTCTTGGAGAATTTGTTTTATATTCTCTTGCGCTGCTCTATGTGCTCTGCCATGTTCTGCGACTATGATTTCTTTTTGCTCATTCCTATCATGAACATCGATGACCAATTTATTTGAGTGACAAAATTTGGTTGAAGGGAAAGTCTCAACTAGCTTGTTTTGTATAAATGCTAGTATCGGCAGGTCGCATTTGATTGCATTCACTACTTCTTTTTTAACCGCATCACACACTTTTTCTATTAAGCTTTCTCTATTCGAAAAGTGTATGATATGTCTTGTTTTTTGTCCGAACATAATAATAATTTTTCAGAAGCTATAGTGCTTTCTTCAATAATTATTTGGTTCCTGAAACAATTAATCGGTTTTTCAGTAGACTCGATAGTGTATGCCAATGACAACTCACTATGCATAGCGGCTAAGTCTGATGGAGCATCTTCTTCGAGAGCGTAAAGGTTTTGTCTTGATAGAGCATCGGCGACAAAATTTTCTTTACCGGGCTTGTAGAAAATTTGAGCGTTGTGCTCATCGATAAAGGATTTCCATCTCTTAATTTTTGCATTAGTGTTTTTGTCTGAGACTGCAAATGTTAGTGGCTGATGATCGGTATAAATACTTAAATTTTTTACACCGTACAAATAGTTTCTTAGGGATTTTAGGGCCCACACTATTGGAAGTAGCTCACGTTCATTTGTGGCGAAATTTAATTCGTTGTCTCTTAAAGTCCTGGAAATCATGGTTATCGGCTTCTTGTTTTGTGACAAAACGGCGCCTAAGCCAGAGGACGAAGCATCTGTCGTCAAATCGAATGGCTTCTGGTAATCAGGGTATAGGAGCATTACATCTTCGGAGCTTAAGATATTCTTTAATTTCTCGAAGGTGGCTATCTGCTTTTCATCAAGGTTAACAGGAATTTTTTTCGATTGTCCTCCACTTGTTTTACCATTATCACCCTTTAGCATGTCTGTCAATGGTTTGGCTATAGATGCAAAATTTTTTATAAAGCATCTGTAATAGCTCGCTAGACCAAGGAACGATCTAACTTGGAACAGGTTGGTAGGCTGTTGAAATTTGCTAAGTGCTTCAACTTTGCTGGGATTAGTTGTTATACCGCCACGGGAGACCACAAATCCAAGATACTCGACCTTTTCTTTAAAAAAGTGAGATTTTTCCCGTGATAGCCTCATGTTAGCGTTATACAATTTATCTAGTACCCAGGCGATGTGGTGAACATGATTTTGCATATTTTCAGAGAATATGATCACGTCATCCACGTAGACGTAGCATGACTTCCCAATCTGTTCTCTAAGTACGTCGTCAATTGCTCGTTGGAAAATTCCGGGGGCATTCTTCAAACCAAAGGGAAGTCTGCAAAATTCATACTTCCCATTTCCTACAGAAAATGCAGTTTTTTCTCTATCTTTTTCTGCAAGAAGTATTTGATGAAATCCTGATTTCAGATCGAGTGTCGTGAAATATTTGGCTTTACCAAGGTTTGAGAAAATAGCTACAATGTTCGGTATAGGGTATTTGTCATCAACAGTTTTTGAATTAAGTTTCCTAAAGTCAATTACAAGGCGTTTTTTCCTATTTCCTTGTTCGTCTAGACCCTTTTTATCTACTACCCACACCGGATTATTATACGGTGAATTAGATGGTCTGATAATATTGTTTCTCAGCATGTCATTAGTTTCGTTATTGACAAACTCTGATACTCCTAATGGGTATGGGTAAAGTCTAGAGAACACTGCTTTTTCGTATTCTGTTCGAATTGTAGCGATAATATTTGTGTTGTAAGGAAGAGATTCGTTAGGGTCAGCGAAAACATTTATTTTTTCTTGTAACATTTTCTTAAATTCTTTTTCAATTTCCTGCGGAACTTTTATATTTTCTACTTCGGTAAAGTTAACATTTGGGCTTTTTTTATATTGAATTATTTCAGATCCATTTTTTGTTTTTAAGACGTTATTTTTCAAATCTAGAATTGCGTTAATTTTTTTTTAAAAATCAAGTCCTATTATTCCATCAAAGCTTGATAAGCTGGGAAGTAAAAAAAATGTGGTTGTTGTATTAAAAAGGTGCATAAGACATTTCTCTTGAACGGCGTTAAAGCCATGAAGTGACTTAACTAAAAATTTTTCTTTAACTTTAGTTACATTTTTAAGTTCCGGGATTGGTTTTATATAGTTTTTTGAAGCGCCTGTGTCTATAAGTAATTTAATCTGTCTACCTGTTATCGTTCGCTCTACAAACGGTAACAGGGAGCAATTTCTAAAAAATTGACCTCTTGAATCTGATCCTCATCTTCCAAATCTGATACCTCAGCCTCCGCTACTGCTTGGTACTCTTGTTCCGATTGATCTTCAGAATTTTCATCTTGTGAGAGATGATTAATTCTCTGTTGTTTGGGACCGGTAGTTCTAGCTATTCCACTACTTGCTCTTTTTGGCACCTGATTTTGGTAGGAACCACCTTGGTTTGGGTATTGAGTTGTTTGCCTAAACCGAGATGAAGTGTCAACGTCCATAGGTTGTGGTGGTTCTTGTTTTATATTCGGGCTATTGTTTTGGGTTTTTTGTTTGTAAAATGGAGTTTTTACTTGGTTTGGGGTACTTTCTACAGTGGGCTGCCTTTGCTGTCTCTGTTCCTGACGCTGAGCTCTTTCTTCATTATTCCTAGCAAAACTACTAGCGAATTGGAAGCGTTCATAATTAGATTCAACTTCCTGTGCAAGTGCCAGTGCTGATGGCAAATCTTTTGGCCTTGCTGAAAATAGAATGTCACTGAGAGATTTCTTTGTGCCTGAAATGAAGACTCTCAATGCATCTGCTCTGTATTTTTCGTTTCGAGAAGCAGCCAAAGTAGAATCGTAAGTCGTAATTGTTTTGTTTATGAGTAATGTTAATTTCTTTTCAATTTCCTCATAATATTGGGTTATTGTCAGGGTTCCCTGACGTAGAACGGACAACTCTTGCTCGATTATATAGATGGGGCGTTTATCGGCGTATGTAAAGTCAAGTCTATTGATAATTGCTTTAAAATTTAGTGGTGTGTCGTATGACGACAATACCATATCAGCAGGGCCTTTGATTTTATTCCTAATTATACCCAGCGCCTGATAATGCTTTGAGCTTCCTACATAATTTTCAAAGATTTTATATGCAGTGTGTGCGGCTTTCCGCCACGAAACATAAGTCTCGATTTTTCCCTCAAAGTCTGGTACTGATTTTATTATGTCCAGTGTTTCGTCACATTTAATACCTACAATAATTTCTGCATCTTTAAACACTTCAACCTCGGGTACGGACACTGTTGCGTTTCTAAACTCGTTTCTCATTTCCTCCATTTTTCTTTCAAATAATTGCGCTTGATTTTCTAATGCACTGTTTACTGCATACTCGAGCAGCGCTTTCAGATTTTCTTCACTCACTGCCATTTTATTTTTTGTTTGTTCCGGCACTAGTTTGTTTTTTATATCTTTTATTAGTTCCTCTATTTCTAGGTCATATACCTCTTCTTTACTCATAAGATTTTCAATTTAATTCAAAAATTTTCCGTCGAAAAGACACTTTACAAACACTTTTTGTTTAAATTTTTGTATTTATTTACTTTAAATAAGCACTCTACTCACATTTCTTTAAAACTATGGTTTTTATATGTTATTGTAGCTCTCCTTTTTCGTCTGTTTATCCCGTCTGCAAGTCCAACGATGTCGATCCAACGATGTTGCCTCCTTGCTTGAGATTTCTTTGATGAGCAGGTTCTGCCAGTTGGGCGCCAGTTAATAATTAATATACTCGGGCTGTTCACTTGTGATCTCTAGCACGAAGTTAAATCAGCGAAATAGAATTATTACTTGTTCCTTTATTGGTCAAATCCGTACTGAAATATAAATGACAAAATATTCTTAACATAAGCTAGCCCTGACCTATAATCGCTGTGTCAGCGATTATGCTGAATGGATTATGTTTCAACGTCGCGACGGCGCATGGAATGTTGACGGCAACGTATTGTGGAGTTTGGCATAATTGGCATTAAACATTGTTGCAGCTTTGCTGATCGTGCAGAACTGCAGTCGTTGACTTTGTCTGACCGGATGTGTTAACTTACACGTCACAATTTTTTATTTCTTTTTTTATTTTATAACTTTAAACGAGCAATTCTTGTATGCATATCTATATAGCCACACGATCTCAGGATTAGTATCACATTTCTAGACATTTCACCTAGGTGTTGCCACTGACAATGTTTCACAGGGTTGCCACCTGTTCGAAATTAAAAAAAAAATTGCATGAGATATGCCGATGTGGGTATCAAAAGAAAGGTATTTCACTCCGCATTACAATAGAGATATAAAACCCCGAATTTTTTTATTAATTTTATGATATCAAAATTAAAAATTGTTACAATAAAAATTTTAATGCTTTTAAAGAAACGTAGGCCTTTTATTTTTGCGTTTGTAAGCATTTGTTATTTTAAAATCAGCCGCCACTATATTCCACTGCTTAAAGCGTGATGCAAAGAGTTCGGCTGTTCTCTTTGACAAATTTCCTTCTCGTACAAGGTCATTGAAGTCGGCTTGCGTTACTAAATGCGGCACTGCAGTCCCAAGTTCACTGGGTGTTTGTACAAATTCCGATACTTCTGGTCCCCCGCATCTCGCATTCGATGTAAGAAATGTTGATAGCATTGTTGGTGCTACTGTTGGTTCTCCATCCCTTAATTCGGGAACATCATCAAAAATCTCCATTGAAGCCGCTATACGTTCTTCTGGTGAGTACAGAACCGCTGGAATAACCGATTCTACATTAGCGTAGCGAATTTTGTTGCGGCGAAAGTATTGGTACCCTTGAGTTTGAGTAAAAGTTACGCTAAAGTAGCACAGTTCACTGCAGTGCTCCGTACGTGGTAGCCAAATTGTTGGTACAGAGTACTTTATTGTTGACCTTCCATCAGTAAACTTGCATAAATTTCTATAGCAATAGTCGCACACGACTTCCGGAGTATACCACAAGTAAGGAACATAAGCACTCTTGAATATTTTCTCAAACGAATTAACCATCGTCAATTACCATCAGCGGCTGCAGGTGGCTGGGACGAGTCTTACAGTGTGCTATACCTCCAGAATGTAGTTGCTGCGCACAAGTTGTTGATTTCAGCTGTTTGCAGAATGTAGAGGTGAGAGTAGCGGTGCAGTTTCCAATTGCTAAGATATTGTTACTACAATCTGCGACGTTGTTATTTTCTTCGAGGTCAAGTATCGTTCCATTATGTTGAACGGGGAATATGGTTATTTTCTTACATATTACGCTAGGATTTGGGTACTTGATAAGAAAGTGTACAAAATTATGATCTAAAAAGACTTTTACATAGGCTATTTCAATTAAATCTGTTATAGTTAAATTTGTAGAGTGCTCATTTAAAATTTGACTTAGGTCATTAGAGTCAAGAATTGTTGGGTTTATAATTTGAATCTTTGCGAGTGTAATAGACAACATTAATGTTTCGAGTTCAGAGATTATAATTCTATTTCTTGTGAGTAATGCTTGATAGAGGTTTCCTGTATTGATCTGTTTCTCTTTTGCAAATCTAATTATTTTATTTACGGATTCTGTTAAGTTATTAATTTTTTCTTGTACTTTTGTATTTATAACTGCCTGTTGTTCAATTGAGTCAGTTAGTTTTTGCTGGTGAAATTTCAGATTTTCGAAGTCATCAAAGTCGGGAGTTCCTGCTACTATCTTTAAAGCTGTTCCTAAAATATTTATACTCCTAGCTTGCCTATGGTGAATATTAACCGTTTCTAGCAGTGTCCTAATATGACCTAAATCTGATTCAAGAATTTGTCTCATATGAGACTGTGGAAAATGTTTCATAAGTGAATTAGTTTCCTCGGCAATTTCCGAGTACATTGTGAGATTAGAAGAATGTCTTAAAATTTTAAAATTTTCCCAAATAACTACGTTTCCGTCCATGATGGGAATATAGTCCGAGTTCGAGTAATTGATAATCTTTCCAGCTGCTGCTGCTACTAGAAGTAGAAGGCGAAGAATCCAAACCCTAGTAAAGATAAGATACAGAGCAGAATAAGTACTGGAAGGATAATTATTTTTTTCTTATCTTATGTTATCCTTGTGTACCTCCCTCCCCTTTATAAGAACCGTTGACCCCAAATCGGCTTCCACAATGACTTCCTCAAACAAAGGAGTTAGCTTGTTACCAAGTCTTTTATTTAATTTCATAAGTACCTTGTCGCCTATTTGAAAAGTTCTATTTCTTCTGTCCGCGTTTTGTCTTTTCAGTAGCAGATCTTGCGCTTTAGATATTTTTTCTCTTATTTCTGCTTCGAATTCTGGTGGGGATGCATGAATTATGTCGATTGGTTTTTTATTAACGACTGAGTGAATTGATTTATTGTATTCTATTGTTGCCTGAAGTATAATATCAGTAGTGTCATTTAATTGTTTTTCTAATTTCAAGCATCTGGCAATTTCTGCAAGAGTACTGTGAAATCTTTCTACCTGTCCATTTGAAGTACTATGTAGTGGTGACGAATTTACAATATCAACATTAAACCGGTTTTTTAAAAGAGACCTTATTGTTCCTGAATTCAGTGATGGTTCGTTATCGCAGTAGATAATTTTAGTATTAGGGTAGAAATTCATGAGCTGTAAGATGGGGGACTCAATATCTATTATCGTTCTGGAAGCTATGGGCTGAACAATGGCAAATTTAGAAAATTTATCAATACAGGTTATCTGTAGAAAAAATGTCAATATGGAGAATTTCTCCTACTTGATTAGGGACTGGCGTTTCGCCAATGTACTGTTTTTGTGGGTGTCGGTCATATTTTCCTTTGCTGCAAGTCTTACAATTTGCAACTACTTCGTTTGCTAGACGGGTCATTTTTGGGAAAAAATAGTCTTGGAGAATTTGTTTTATATTCTCTTGCGCTGCTCTATGTGCTCTGCCATGTTCTGCGACTATGATTTCTTTTTGCTCATTCCTATCATGAACATCGATGACCAATTTATTTGAGTGACAAAATTTGGTTGAAGGGAAAGTCTCAACTAGCTTGTTTTGTATAAATGCTAGTATCGGCAGGTCGCATTTGATTGCATTCACTACTTCTTTTTTAACCGCATCACACACTTTTTCTATTAAGCTTTCTCTATTCGAAAAGTGTATGATATGTCTTGTTTTTTGTCCGAACATAATAATAATTTTTCAGAAGCTATAGTGCTTTCTTCAATAATTATTTGGTTCCTGAAACAATTAATCGGTTTTTCAGTAGACTCGATAGTGTATGCCAATGACAACTCACTATGCATAGCGGCTAAGTCTGATGGAGCATCTTCTTCGAGAGCGTAAAGGTTTTGTCTTGATAGAGCATCGGCGACAAAATTTTCTTTACCGGGCTTGTAGAAAATTTGAGCGTTGTGCTCATCGATAAAGGATTTCCATCTCTTAATTTTTGCATTAGTGTTTTTGTCTGAGACTGCAAATGTTAGTGGCTGATGATCGGTATAAATACTTAAATTTTTTACACCGTACAAATAGTTTCTTAGGGATTTTAGGGCCCACACTATTGGAAGTAGCTCACGTTCATTTGTGGCGAAATTTAATTCGTTGTCTCTTAAAGTCCTGGAAATCATGGTTATCGGCTTCTTGTTTTGTGACAAAACGGCGCCTAAGCCAGAGGACGAAGCATCTGTCGTCAAATCGAATGGCTTCTGGTAATCAGGGTATAGGAGCATTACATCTTCGGAGCTTAAGATATTCTTTAATTTCTCGAAGGTGGCTATCTGCTTTTCATCAAGGTTAACAGGAATTTTTTTCGATTGTCCTCCACTTGTTTTACCATTATCACCCTTTAGCATGTCTGTCAATGGTTTGGCTATAGATGCAAAATTTTTTATAAAGCATCTGTAATAGCTCGCTAGACCAAGGAACGATCTAACTTGGAACAGGTTGGTAGGCTGTTGAAATTTGCTAAGTGCTTCAACTTTGCTGGGATTAGTTGTTATACCGCCACGGGAGACCACACATCCAAGATACTCGACCTTTTCTTTAAAAAAGTGAGATTTTTCCCGTGATAGCCTCATGTTAGCGTTATACAATTTATCTAGTACCCAGGCGATGTGGTGAACATGATTTTGCATATTTTCAGAGAATATGATCACGTCATCCACGTAGACGTAGCATGACTTCCCAATCTGTTCTCTAAGTACGTCGTCAATTGCTCGTTGGAAAATTCCGGGGGCATTCTTCAAACCAAAGGGAAGTCTGCAAAATTCATACTTCCCATTTCCTACAGAAAATGCAGTTTTTTCTCTATCTTTTTCTGCAAGAAGTATTTGATGAAATCCTGATTTCAGATCGAGTGTCGTGAAATATTTGGCTTTACCAAGGTTTGAGAAAATAGCTACAATGTTCGGTATAGGGTATTTGTCATCAACAGTTTTTGAATTAAGTTTCCTAAAGTCAATTACAAGGCGTTTTTTCCTATTTCCTTGTTCGTCTAGACCCTTTTTATCTACTACCCACACCGGATTATTATACGGTGAATTAGATGGTCTGATAATATTGTTTCTCAGCATGTCATTAGTTTCGTTATTGACAAACTCTGATACTCCTAATGGGTATGGGTAAAGTCTAGAGAACACTGCTTTTTCGTATTCTGTTCGAATTGTAGCGATAATATTTGTGTTGTAAGGAAGAGATTCGTTAGGGTCAGCGAAAACATTTATTTTTTCTTGTAACATTTTCTTAAATTCTTTTTCAATTTCCTGCGGAACTTTTATATTTTCTACTTCGGTAAAGTTAACATTTGGGCTTTTTTTATATTGAATTATTTCAGATCCATTTTTTGTTTTTAAGACGTTATTTTTCAAATCTAGAATTGCGTTAATTTTTTTTTAAAAATCAAGTCCTATTATTCCATCAAAGCTTGATAAGCTGGGAAGTAAAAAAAATGTGGTTGTTGTATTAAAAAGGTGCATAAGACATTTCTCTTGAACGGCGTTAAAGCCATGAAGTGACTTAACTAAAAATTTTTCTTTAACTTTAGTTACATTTTTAAGTTCCGGGATTGGTTTTATATAGTTTTTTGAAGCGCCTGTGTCTATAAGTAATTTAATCTGTCTACCTGTTATCGTTCGCTCTACAAACGGTAACAGGGAGCAATTTCTAAAAAATTGACCTCTTGAATCTGATCCTCATCTTCCAAATCTGATACCTCAGCCTCCGCTACTGCTTGGTACTCTTGTTCCGATTGATCTTCAGAATTTTCATCTTGTGAGAGATGATTAATTCTCTGTTGTTTGGGACCGGTAGTTCTAGCTATTCCACTACTTGCTCTTTTTGGCACCTGATTTTGGTAGGAACCACCTTGGTTTGGGTATTGAGTTGTTTGCCTAAACCGAGATGAAGTGTCAACGTCCATAGGTTGTGGTGGTTCTTGTTTTATATTCGGGCTATTGTTTTGGGTTTTTTGTTTGTAAAATGGAGTTTTTACTTGGTTTGGGGTACTTTCTACAGTGGGCTGCCTTTGCTGTCTCTGTTCCTGACGCTGAGCTCTTTCTTCATTATTCCTAGCAAAACTACTAGCGAATTGGAAGCGTTCATAATTAGATTCAACTTCCTGTGCAAGTGCCAGTGCTGATGGCAAATCTTTTGGCCTTGCTGAAAATAGAATGTCACTGAGAGATTTCTTTGTGCCTGAAATGAAGACTCTCAATGCATCTGCTCTGTATTTTTCGTTTCGAGAAGCAGCCAAAGTAGAATCGTAAGTCGTAATTGTTTTGTTTATGAGTAATGTTAATTTCTTTTCAATTTCCTCATAATATTGGGTTATTGTCAGGGTTCCCTGACGTAGAACGGACAACTCTTGCTCGATTATATAGATGGGGCGTTTATCGGCGTATGTAAAGTCAAGTCTATTGATAATTGCTTTAAAATTTAGTGGTGTGTCGTATGACGACAATACCATATCAGCAGGGCCTTTGATTTTATTCCTAATTATACCCAGCGCCTGATAATGCTTTGAGCTTCCTACATAATTTTCAAAGATTTTATATGCAGTGTGTGCGGCTTTCCGCCACGAAACATAAGTCTCGATTTTTCCCTCAAAGTCTGGTACTGATTTTATTATGTCCAGTGTTTCGTCACATTTAATACCTACAATAATTTCTGCATCTTTAAACACTTCAACCTCGGGTACGGACACTGTTGCGTTTCTAAACTCGTTTCTCATTTCCTCCATTTTTCTTTCAAATAATTGCGCTTGATTTTCTAATGCACTGTTTACTGCATACTCGAGCAGCGCTTTCAGATTTTCTTCACTCACTGCCATTTTATTTTTTGTTTGTTCCGGCACTAGTTTGTTTTTTATATCTTTTATTAGTTCCTCTATTTCTAGGTCATATACCTCTTCTTTACTCATAAGATTTTCAATTTAATTCAAAAATTTTCCGTCGAAAAGACACTTTACAAACACTTTTTGTTTAAATTTTTGTATTTATTTACTTTAAATAAGCACTCTACTCACATTTCTTTAAAACTATGGTTTTTATATGTTATTGTAGCTCTCCTTTTTCGTCTGTTTATCCCGTCTGCAAGTCCAACGATGTCGATCCAACGATGTTGCCTCCTTGCTTGAGATTTCTTTGATGAGCAGGTTCTGCCAGTTGGGCGCCAGTTAATAATTAATATACTCGGGCTGTTCACTTGTGATCTCTAGCACGAAGTTAAATCAGCGAAATAGAATTATTACTTGTTCCTTTATTGGTCAAATCCGTACTGAAATATAAATGACAAAATATTCTTAACATAAGCTAGCCCTGACCTATAATCGCTGTGTCAGCGATTATGCTGAATGGATTATGTTTCAACGTCGCGACGGCGCATGGAATGTTGACGGCAACGTATTGTGGAGTTTGGCATAATTGGCATTAAACATTGTTGCAGCTTTGCTGATCGTGCAGAACTGCAGTCGTTGACTTTGTCTGACCGGATGTGTTAACTTACACGTCACAATTTTTTATTTCTTTTTTTATTTTATAACTTTAAACGAGCAATTCTTGTATGCATATCTATATAGCCACACGATCTCAGGATTAGTATCACATTTCTAGACATTTCACCTAGGTGTTGCCACTGACAATGTTTCACAGGGTTGCCACCTGTTCGAAATTAAAAAAAAAATTGCATGAGATATGCCGATGTGGGTATCAAAAGAAAGGTATTTCACTCCGCATTACAATAGAGATATAAAACCCCGAATTTTTTTATTAATTTTATGATATCAAAATTAAAAATTGTTACAATAAAAATTTTAATGCTTTTAAAGAAACGTAGGCCTTTTATTTTTGCGTTTGTAAGCATTTGTTATTTTAAAATCAGCCGCCACTATATTCCACTGCTTAAAGCGTGATGCAAAGAGTTCGGCTGTTCTCTTTGACAAATTTCCTTCTCGTACAAGGTCATTGAAGTCGGCTTGCGTTACTAAATGCGGCACTGCAGTCCCAAGTTCACTGGGTGTTTGTACAAATTCCGATACTTCTGGTCCCCCGCATCTCGCATTCGATGTAAGAAATGTTGATCGCATTGTTGGTGCTACTGTTGGTTCTCCATCCCTTAATTCGGGAACATCATCAAAAATCTCCATTGAAGCCGCTATACGTTCTTCTGGTGAGTACAGAACCGCTGGAATAACCGATTCTACATTAGCGTAGCGAATTTTGTTGCGGCGAAAGTATTGGTACCCTTGAGTTTGAGTAAAAGTTACGCTAAAGTAGCACAGTTCACTGCAGTGCTCCGTACGTGGTAGCCAAATTGTTGGTACAGAGTACTTTATTGTTGACCTTCCATCAGTAAACTTGCATAAATTTCTATAGCAATAGTCGCACACGACTTCCGGAGTATACCACAAGTAAGGAACATAAGCACTCTTGAATATTTTCTCAAACGAATTAACCACTGTTTTCGTAATATTTTTAAAATTTTTACTTGGTGCGAATAAGCCACAAACGTAACAAAAGTTATTTCGAGTCGGGCACAGCATTTTTCGTAAGATGAAATATACAGAAAGACGTTTTCGCGCAACAGAACTTAAAACAATTGTCAGAGTATACGTCTCCTAGTAGCGCAACTGTCAGATGATCGGAACTTCCGGAACTGTAACAAACACACAAACGGCACAGAGTGTGTTGTATGAAACAATAAATTAGAGGTTAATAAATTGTTTAAAGATTTGGAGTCCCTTCAAGTTATGCCGAAAATTTAGAAAAAAATTAAAAAAAAAAAAAAAAATTTAAGAAAGTCTGAGAATTGATGCAATTTTTTTTTTTTAATTTTACATATTAAAAACATTTCCACGAGTCTGCCTGCAGAAATTCAGCGCGATTGGATCACGGAAAAAGGGTTAAAAATTGATCCAAAGTTATTCACACAGGCGGACTACGAGCTCTATATTTTATACATAAAAAAAAAATTCTGACGTGTACATGAAAATCGCCGATACACGTGTATTTTTATTTTTTGACCCCTTTCCGAAAAAGTATATTTGGTTCATAGGACAGAAAAAAAGTTCGTGTTTGTAACGCAGTGTTATTAGTTTATATATGTAAACGAGGTTCGCCACCCAGACAATAATATTAATAATAATATATACCGAATAGCAAAGAGCGCTGAGATCAATTTTTTTATAATGCAGCGTTGTTTATGTAGTTGTGTATTCAACTTCACAACGTGAATGTACAAATAGAAAAGAAAAAATAAACGGAATAAGAAAAATTAAAGATATTCCCAACAGCGCGCCTTTAGTTTGGTTTAGTTTAAAATAGCTGCCGCGAGTTAACGCCGTTAGTATAAATACTAGGTAGATTCATACATACACACATACATACATACACACATGCATACCACACACACATACTTATTGTTTACAAATTAAAATATCTTTAAGCAAAAACATACTCTTTGTTTATTGTTTTCAAACTAAAATATCTGTAAGTGATGGCATACCCAAGTGATAATATAGAACAAACAAAGAAGCATATTCTTTGTTCCTCTCAAAAGTAACAATAGCCATAAGATAACAATACACCAAACACGTAAACAGTTTTAAATAACAGCTTTATCAGTAAACAAACAACAAACATCACTTATCATCACAAATAGGAATAGTATAAATAGATGTAAGCATTAATATATAAAGCAGTTCTGAAAATAAATGAATTCAAAAAGGAGTTCCGCTCAGAAAAAGATATATTTTTATTATTTTCTCCACGCGGACACTTAACTGGGGGCTCAACCGATTTAAGCCGTCTATTTAAAAAAAAAAAAAAACAGATAGAAAAAATCCCACGGGGAATAAGACTCCCAACACTAAATATTTGAAAAAAGTGTATAAATAATTAATAAATAAAAAATTAGAGCTGGATACGCTACGAAAAATAAGGGAAGCAAAGGAATGAAAACATACGCTAACCAGAAGGTGGTAACGCCCGCATTCTTGGGCTAAACTCAAAATATACCAGCGGTACCTTGTACAGCCATAACCCAGGAAATCTGGAAGCAGCATACGCCACGGCCTGTACCATTTCAATGTGAATGAAGAATTTGAGACACCGTTCAGACTACAAAATAACAGCAGACAGTTTCAACATAATACAAACCGGAACACCTACCCACAACAACATCGAGATGAAAGGTATTACAAGCCAAACGTAAGGATGCAGGGCGGCAACTACCAGGCAATGAGTTTTAATAAATATAACCAACAACAGCAACGGCAACAGCAACAACAACCCGCCCCTATCCCAATGGACGTGGACAATTCGAGACAATATGCAAACAACAAGAAATAATGCCGTAAGTCGAAATAATTATATATATATATATATGTATATAATTGGCGCGTACACCCTTTTTGGGTGTTTGGCCGAGCTCCTCCTCCTATTTGTGGTGTGCGTCTTGATGTTGTCCTACAAATGGAGGGGCCTACAGTTTCAAGCCGACTCCGAACGGCAGATATTTTTATGAGGAGCTTTTTAATAGCAGAAATACACTCGGAGGTTTACCATGGCCTGCCGAGGGGCGACCGCTATTAGAAAAATGTTTTTTTTTTATTAATTTTGCGAAATAATTATATACCAAACAATATACATGTATACGAGAGATAGGGCTTCTAGCTACAATAATGCGAATAATTCGCAAGATAGGAGATTCCAGAGAATAAACCAGTTAAAAAAAGAGCATCTAGAGTCAGTAGAATTGTCAAATTATGACGAACATTATGAAACAGGCAGTATTTTTTAGGCGAGTAAACGGGCTGCCTTGCTTACAAACAAAATGCGGCCTAACCGGCACGCCCGTTACCTTATTAGTCGACACTGGTTCCACTAACAATTACATAAATATGAATTGTAGAATAGGAAAATCTATTTTAATGAAATCACTTTAAACAAAAACGTTACAAGGTTACTCAATTATAGATTCTAAAAAAATAATAACAATGTACGGGCATCATTTAACCTTCTTTGAAATTAAGGAGTTAAACGACTTTGACATGATACTCGGAGAACAGGGATTACGCTAAATAAAGGCAGACACTAGTTTATTTGATTATAGTCTGAAATATCAAAAAAGGAAGGCATTAAAAATAGAACCCAAAATGAAGTATACGAGCAAAAGCCCATATAATTCCCTTATATGGACTGTACCAAAAAGGGCACCGACGACCAGGGTAAGCCCAAACGAAGAATGGTTGTTGACTTCCAAAAATTAATTTCCCATACGATTACTGACAGATATCCAATTCCAGATATTAATATGACAATACAAAATCTCGGAAAAGCAAAGGGTTTTTCCACAATAGATTTAGAATCAGGGTTTCATCAGATATTAATTAAAGAATGTGATCGAGAAAAGACAGCATTCTCTGTCGACGGCGCAAAGTATGAATTTATCAGAATGCCATTCGGATTAAAGAATGCACCCTCTATATTTCAACGATGCGTTGACGACATTCTTAGAGAATATATCGGGATGTTCGCGTGTGCTTATGTATATTGATGACGTTCTAATTTATTCAGCTACGCCAGGAGAACATATGGAAGACATCCGGATAATAATTAACGCACTTTATAATGCTAACATGAAAATTTCTGACGAAAAGTCAAATTTTTTCCAGGATTCAGTTAAATACCTAGGACATATTATAAAACACAATAAAATCACAGTAGATCCAAAAAAGATCGAAACTATAAAAAACTACCCACAACCAAAAAATTTTTAGGAATTACGATCTTTCTGAGGTCTTGCTAGTTATTATAGGAAGTTCATTAAAGATTTTGCCAAAATCACGAAGCCTCTAACAATTCATTTGAGAGGAGAATTAAGAATGGTATCGAAAAATCAAAGTGCTAAAGTACCAATAAAATTAGACATAGGGGCAGTAGAAGCCTTGGAAAAGATAAAAAACACCGTACCAGAGCAAGTTGAACTTTTCCAACCCGATTTTTCCAAACCATTTAGTTGAACAACCGATACTAGCAATTTCGCTATCGGGGCAGTTTTATCTCAAAATCGCCACCCGATTGCATTCATTTCACGCACACTCAATGAAACAGAACTAAACTATAGTACAAATGAGAAAGAACTACTAGCAATTGGTTGGTCCTTACAAAAACTTAGAAACTATTTGTACGGTGTAGCAAACTTAACAATTTACACGGATCACCAATCCCTAATATTTTCGATTTCTGAAAAAAATCCAAATGCGAAATTAAAACGTTGAAAGAATCATACGGTGCCAAACTTGTTTATAAACCTGGCCACCAGAATGTTGTTGCAGATGCACTTTCACGGCAGCAAATCAATAACACAACAAACTGTTTAGAACACTCACAACAAAGTTCTCCTGTTGAGACTATAAAAAAAGTTAAACAATCACTAAACTCTTTCAAAAATCAAATAATTATTTTACAAGATAACGAAAAGAATGAAGTTATTAATCAAACAACATTTCCCGGTCAATTTAGACACACAATATTTTTTAAAGACACACCGGATTTACTGTCTAAACTTAAAGACATAATCAATCCAAAAGTTACGAATGCGCTAAAAATAGAAGAGGAAATACTATTTCATCTAAAACAAGAAATTATTACCACCTTCCCAAGTCGTGCCCTGGTGCTAGCCCAAAATCAGTTAAATGACGTAACTTCTTTTAACGAACAAAGGGAAATCGTTACACAGACACATAAACGGGCACATAGGAACTATAAAAATAACATGCAAGAAATACTATTAAACCATTAATGGCCAAATATTAAAGAGATGTGCCGCAAAGAAGCCGTAGATTGTGAAATATGTCTACAGCACAAATACGAGAGACAACCAAATAAACAACCTATTGGAAAAACTCCAATACCATCACAAGTAGGGGAATATATACAGATGGACGTATTCCATATTAATAACATGCAGTACCTTAGCTCCATAGACAGATACTCCAAATACTGCTTATTACGGAAACTAGACACAAAGATAAACTGTCACTAATACATGAAAGAAGTACTCACACAAGTTTACCCGAATGCCAAGTATCTCATGACTGATAACGACAGTATATTTAACGGAAACATAGCAAAATTCTTGTACAGCCGACTACAAATAACATACTCCGTCACGCCTGTACACCATTCGACATCAAACGCTCAAGTTGAACGGTTACATAGTACACTTATTGAGCTCTGTCAAAGTTTAGCTGCAGAAAATAAAACCGCTCCTGCTGACGAACTATTCAACGCAGTTCGCCAATACAACAGGACAATCCATTCAGCAACAGGATATAAGCCTGAAGACGTTTTTTATAACCGCGAAGGGTATCCTGATATCAAAGAAATACTTGGGAATAATCAGAAGAAATTATTGCGATATCACAATGAAAATAGGAAAGGTATAACCTACCAGCCTGGTGATACAGTTTACAGCCGAACAGATCGTCGCAATAAACTTGCAACGAAATACAACAAACACATAGTGAAAGAAGATCGTGGGACACAATCCTAACAGTTAGGGGGAAAATTATACATAAAGAGAGTATAGGAAAAAATTGCACACCATGCAAAGAATAGTTTTCATACCTTTGGTGATAATTACCTACGGGTTTTGCGATAGGATCGCAGACTTGACTGGTAAAAAATATATATTTACAGAGTTAGATGATGTTTATACCTCTCATCCTATCTTTACCATGTATTGAACTTATCTATAATATTAGAACCATACGAAAAAATTATGCTAACTAGTTATAACTCAACTCAAAACCAAGGAAAAAATATATTAATAGATAAAATAGAAGCTTTGAAGTCACAGTTAATACCATCCGAGTATCGTGCCAAACGTGCCCCAAATTTTTTAGGATCAGTATTAAAATTTGTAACAGGAATACCAGATCACGATGATTTTGTAGAAATTAAAACAGGACTTAATCAGCTTATTAATAATAATAATCAGCAAAGGAAAATAAATTCACGATTTGAAAAAATATTAGCAACATTAGATCCACAATCCATTTTTGATCACTCAATACTCGCAGAAATATATAGCGAATTAGTAACTATTACAAATACCATTAACTTCGCAAAAACAGGAAATTTTTTCTCTGGCACACTTAATACCAAGGATGTGTAGCAAATAATAAAAAACGAATTATATGATATTCCCATAATAAATGTAATAGAGTATCTCGATATACACATATGTATCTTTAATATTGCTATTATTATAATCTACACATATCCTGTAATAACTGATAAATGTAAAATGTATAACCTTACTCCATTAGCCTTTAAATATGGAAAATATCAACTTTATAATAAATAGAATTGCTTCATGTAATAATATATTCACTAACTTATCAAAATGCAAAAATTTTGTAGGAACTTATATTTGTAAAAAAGAACCAAACGATAATTGTACTATTCCTTTATTATTAAAACAAACTGCCCATTGTAATATTATTTAAGAAAATAACATTCCCTTACAAGTATTAGATAACGGTAACATTATTATCGACTATGAACACACATGGAACGGACTTAAGGTAAATGGTCCACATTTAATCCAATTCGATTTTAATACAACTATTGATAAAAAAACTTATGTTAACCACAAACAAGAAATAAAAGATGCAATACATGCTCACCAAAATGAAAAGGTCAATGTACTGAGAATTTTAAACTCTGAATCAGAGTATAAATTTACTAACATACAAAACATTTATAATTACTTATGCCAATTGAGGAGTATCCTTGGAAATTCACTTTATATATAACTATAGTAACAATTATATTACTTATAATTACGTACTTAATTATAAAATTATATGCTTATCGACAACTACAATTGAACATCAACCGCCGAAGAAATTTCGAATTAGCTTATCTAACCGAATTACAACGATGTCAAAACCTAAGCCTTCGAAATGGGGACATTTCACTTTTAAAGCCGTTAGTATAAATACTAGGTAGATACATACACACACACATACACATATACATGCATACCACACACACATAATTATTGTTTACAAATTAAAATATTTTTAAGCAATAACATACTCTTTTTTATTGTTTTCAAACTAAAATATCTGTAAGTGATGACATACCCTTTGTCCCTTCAAGAAGCATATTCTTTGTTCCTCTCAAAAGTAACAATAGCCATAAGATAACAATACACCAAACACGTAAATAGTTGTCAATATCAGCTTTATCAGTAAACAAACAACAAACATCACTTATCATCACAAATAGGAATAATATAAATAGATGTAAGCATTAATATGTAAAGAAGTTCTGAAAATAAATGAATTCAAAAAGGAGCTCCGCTCAGAAAAAGATATATTTTTATTATTTTCTCCACGCGGACACTTAACTCGCGCGCACTTATATTTGTATTGTATGTTTGCGGACAGACGGAATCGCTGAACTATTTAATACTTTTCTTTCACCAAAAAAATAAGTGTCTGCAATAAAAGGCCACGTACCTAGTAGTGCTGCAACAGAAAATCCTTTCGTCCACTGCTTTTTAACACACTTTTATTAGGTCGGGTTGTATGTATGTATGTATGTATGTATGTAACGGAATCTTTGAGCTTAATTTTTACTGCCTTCTAAAAATCTGATCGACTTGAAATTTTGCACACCTATCAAGGACCGATGACAATGCAATAATTTGATAAAAGTTTTCCATTATCCTTATTAGGATTGCCAGGATTAATATTTTCATTTTTTACCTGTGGGCAAAAAGTAAGGTGAATTTGGTTCAAAACAATCCCCTCTCGGTGAAATACACTTATGCCAACGATTTTTCCAATCCCCGAAACATGCCAAATAGTCCATTTCCGGTATAGCCATCAGTACCTTCTTCGATTCAGCTTTTATCTTCTCAATCGACTCGAAATGCGTTCCCCGGAGTGGTCTCTTGAGTTTTGGGAATAGCCAGAAGTCACAGGGAGCCAAATCAGGCGAATACGGTGGTTGCGGAACGATATGCGTGGAATTTTTGTCGAAATGGTCACGAAGAACGAGTGCAGTGTGAGACGGTGCATTATCGTGATGCAAAAACCAAGAGTTGTTGGCCCATAATTCTGGTCTTTTTAGATGAATTGCTTCACGTAAACGACGTATAACGCTCAAATAATATTCCTTATTAACAGTTTGGCCAGGTGGAAGGAATTCATAGTGCACCACACCACGAAAATCGAAAAAAAACTGGCCAATGGAGTGGGGTAGCCGTTTCTCAGGCTCCCTCCACGAAATAAGTTCTTCATCCCGATTACTTCTTTATCACGGCCGATAACTGCATAGCTTTAGACTCACAGTCGATAAGAAAGGAATTAAATATAACACGAATATATCGAATCATTAATTCACTGACTGCAATGATAACAATAATTTTCATTCATAATAAAAAATAGTTTAAAAAAAAAACTAAAAAACACGCTTTTTTGCTAATCGAACTAAAAAGTAAAAAATAAAAAATAGTTTAAAAAAACTAAAAAACACGTTTTTATTGCCAATCGAACTAAAAAGTATAAAATAAATTTTAATGACAAAGAGACCTATAATGAAGTAATAGCACTTGAACGATCAGTCATAGTCAACTGCCTCAGAACAGAATTATAACAAAAATTAAGATACAAATAGAATAATTCAAATTAGAGTTAAAAGCGTGGGATGCATTTTGCTTCACTTTCATAACCTTCTGTACATAGGTAGTTGCCAATAGAATGATTGTAATATAATATTTACTATATCAAGCATCCCACGCTTTTAACTCTAATTTGAATTATTCTATTTGTATCTTAATTTTTGTTATAATTCTGTTCTGAGGCAGTTGACTATGACTGATCGTTCAAGTGCTATTACTTCATTATAGGTCTCTTTGTCATTAAAATTTATTTTATACTTTTTAGTTCGATTGGCAATAAAAACGTGTTTTTTAGTTTTTTTAAACTATTTTTTTTTGGTTTAATTGTTGACAGCGGTAGTGCTAAGCCTTTGCTATTGTGTTCGCTGTGTAATGCTGGTTGGTGCTTGAGTACTAACGCTGGTTAAAAATGCTTGTTAATTAAACGAACCCAGTTCGAAGGACCATGTATTCATCGGATGGCGACGCAGTTGTAGTGATTGCATGTGGATTCTCCACGGCCGTTCGGATGATATTTTGATGGAAAGAAGAAAGTCTATTAGTATTTTGTCCTTAGTTTACAAATTTTCACTTTCAAACATGGTCCTTGACCAAAAAGCGTTTTTTAGACTAATTTGAGGTCGCTGAAACCAAAAATGAATTTTTTTTTTTTTTTCAAAGAACGGTTTCCGAGATATTCCCAAAAAACCTAATTTTTGGGCAATAGTGCAGTTATTACCTAAATTTCGAAAGGCACACATATAATCTACATGGCAGTATATAATTCGTGTCAATGGAAGTCGTAGTTTTCGCAAAACAGCTGTTGAAAGTTAAAAAAAAGGCATTTTTGACGTTTTTTACTAAATTATCAAAGTTTATTAACTTTTTTCTGAAACAAAAAAAAATTTTATATCGACATAAGATAGGTTTTCTGAAAGACAATTTTTTCACCTACATTTTAAGCCTAAGTTTGTCTGAATCGACGAAAAATTGTAGAAGTTATGACCCATAAAGTCAACACGTGTGATTTTGCAGCTTTTGACTTGGCTATGTTTGAGGTCGAAAGTACGCTTTTACTCTCAAACTTCTCCTTTTATGTTGCACGGAATCTTCACGAAGTTGCGTCCAGCAGTAGTCATCATTCCTTGATCCCAAAAGCCCTAATAACACTTTTCAATCGTAGCAATACATATCTTGATGAAATCGCTTGCCTTTTTCATCACTTTCAGCCCCCAAATTCGGAGGAAAAAAATCCAAGTGACTGTGAAGTAGGTGCATTTTTAACGACATGCGCGCACCTGTTAACAAAAACAAAGTTAATTGGAAATTTTCCAATAATTTTCCAATCAATTTGTATGATAAATATATTTTGGAGAATGTACGTTTTACAATACTAACCAATAGTTTTAAAGTATTTCATCATTGTATGAATCAATTGACGGCCGTTGTTGCTCTTGTTGTTTCCCAAGAATCCATGAACAACTTTTTGGACGCAGACGTACAAGGGGCATACCTAGCTCTTATATAGCTGGAATTGGTACAATGGGCAAATAAGCCTATTCTGCAACATATATATATATATATATATATATATATATATATTTATTTGTATGAAATAAATATTTATTTGCATGAAATAAATATTTATTTGAATGAAATAAATATTTATTTGTATGAAATAAATATTGTTTGTAATTATAGTGAGCCTAAGAACAGTTATTTTGCGTGACTCAATACGCAGGCTGGCATGATTTACTTTTTTTCGAAACCGTATTGTATACATCAAAAGGATATACGACAGACGATAAAATTGTCTTCATTCACATAATACGTTATAACTTCTACAATTTTTCGTCGATTCAGACAAACTTAGGCTTAAAATGTAGGTGACAAAATTGTCTTTCTGAAAACCTATCTTATGTCGATATAAAAAAAATGTTTGTTCCAGAAAAAAGTTAATAAACTTTGATAATTTAGTAAAAAACGTCAAAAATGCCTTTTTTTTAACTTTCAACAGCTGTTTTGCGAAAACTACGACTTCCATTGACACGAATTATATATTGCCATGTAGGTTATATGCATGTGTGCCTTTCGAAATGTATGCCTTTCAAAGAAATGGCGCGCACTGCTTTCGAAATTTAGGTATTAACTGCACTATTGCCCAAAAAACAGGTTTTTGGGGAATATCTGGGAAACCGTTCTCTGAAAAAAAAAAATGAAATTCATTTTTGGTTTCAGCGACCTCAAATGAGTCTAAAAAACGCTTTTTGGTCGAAGACCATTTTTGGTGTAAACTAGTGTAATTTATTTGTATTGCGATACACAGGGTTTGATTGAAAAGTAATGAGGCACTGGTAAACCAAGCGGGAAAAACGATTTGAAAGAGTAAGTCATAGTACTAGTTGATGCTTTTACAAAGTTTGTGAATTTTTATCACGCCTTGAATATAGATACTGAAAGTTGTATCAAGGCAGTAAAATCCAAGGATAATCGCGGATCAAGGTCGCTGTTTTGCGAGTTCAGGTTTTCGCGAATTCTGTTCTTCTCAATAGATTAATTTGCATTTAATTGCAACAGGGGCCAGTAGAACCAATGATTAAGTTGAACGCGTAATTGGTACACTCAAAAATATGTTGAAGGCCGTAGAAACCAGTCAAAGATCGTGGCAGGATGCGTTGGCTGATGTTCAGTTCGCTGTGAACTGCACGGTTTGGTGGTCAGGTGGTCGGGCAGTTGATATTGCGCCTTGCACTAGAGCAGAACTTGCTTGTATAAAGTACGAAATTTCGCAAAAAAGAATAATGAGTGAAAATAACCTTCCGACATCAGAAGTGGGATCTGCTTTGCCTACTGAATCATATATAACAGCGCTAATAGAGCGATATGTCTGGAGCAAAGGAGCGGCCAAGGGTGAAATGCTTTAAGCGTGACGAAATTGGGCATTTTGCATCAGCTTGTGCAAAAGGTCGATCAGGTGGAAATGGCAAAGTCTACGAGAAGCGTGTTGAAATTTGTACAGTAGCTCCGCCAACAAGAATGGTAAATCTGTCCGGTGAGTACATTCCATTCTGTTTTGACCCAGGGGCTAAATGTTCCTTGGTCAAGGAGAGCATCGCTAATAAATTTAAGGGAAAACGAATCAATAATATTGTAAAACTTAACGGTATTGGTAATGACTTCATATGTAGTACACAGCAAATTTTATCTAATGTAAATATTGAACAATATTGTTTTCAGTTTTTGTTGCATGTTGTTATGGATAAGTTTTTAAGTTCTGATGTGCTGATTGGCCTGATTGGTCAGGGCTTCGGTGTTTCAATGGACGCTGCTAGGTTTCAAATTTATAAAACAAAAGGGGTGAATTTTGTAAATTCAACAGAATACGAAAATATTATAAGTTCCAATACCCAAATTAATGAATCTGATAAAGTGGCACTGACTCACATTTTAAATTTACATTCTGATTTATTGACGGAATTCCAAAGACACGTGTCTCCAGACAGTTGGAAATAAGACTAATCAACCCACAAACTGAGAAAAACCGGGTGCGACAAAAAAATTGGCGAATTACTGCAATCAAATATAATACGGCCAAGTTGTTTACCTTTTGCCAGTCCGATGATGTTGGTTAAAAAGAAAAATGGCACCGATCGTCTTTGTGTTGATTATCGTATGTTGGACGATAATATAGTGGTACACAAATATCAGTTGCCTCTCATATCGGATCAAATTTCTAGACTCCTCGGTGCAAGATATTTCTCATGTATAGATATGGCAAGCGGGTTTTACCAAATCCCAGAGCATGTGGATTCGATTGAGCGAACTGCATTTGTAACGCCTGAAGGGCAATATAAGTTTTTGACTATGCCTTTTGGTCTTAAAAATGCACAGTCTGTCTTCCAGGGGGGCTATAATAAAAGCATTTTGCCATCGTATACATCGATGATGTTTGTATTATAGCAGAAACCAAAGAAGAAGCATTAGACCGGTTGCAGATCGTGCTAGAAACTTTAAGTAAAACTGGATTTTCCTTTAATATAACCAAATGTTCCGTTCTCAAAAGTAGAATCAAGTACATTGTGTTTGAAATTAGTGACGGAGAAATTAGGCCAAACGCTCGTAAAATTCAGGCATTAATAGGGTTACCACCGCCGCAATCTGTGACACAGTTAAGGCGATTTATCGATTTGTCTTCCTACTTCCGGCAATTCGTTCCCAAATTTTCCGAGATATTAAAACCCTTGTACCACCTTACGTCATAGAAAAATTCAAATTTCGTTTGGGAATCAGAGCATGAGCCAATACGATTAAAAATAATATCGATACTAACACAAGCTCCAGTATTAATCATATTCGATCCTAAGATCTCAGTAGAGTTGAATACAGATGCGAGTTCAATTGGCTATGGAGCAATATTGCTGCATAAAATTGACAATAAGCCTCATGTAGTTGAATATTTCAACAAATGTACATCGCCCGCTGAATCTAGATACCTTGAAAATTGGATTTAACTCCGAGAGTATATAGATGGTGGGCGTTTTTACAATCATTTGACTTTGATTTAGAGAATAGGAAAGGCGAACGAATGGGTCACGTTGACTTTCTATCACGAAATCCAGTGCCAGAAAAAAATAGAAACGTAATCAAAGTATCAGAAATGCGAATTAATTTGACGGAGGTAACTGATAATTGGTTGGTATCAGAACAACAGCGCGGAGCTGAAATACTAGACATATTAACGAAACTCAAAAATAATGAACTGTCCGAAAATTTAGACAAGACCTATGAATTGCGAAAAGGAATATTGCACAGAAAATACAGCGAAATGGTAAAACAAATTGCTTACCGGTAATTCCAAGGAGTTATATAAGGGCATTTATAAATCACGTACACGAATCTATTATGCACCTCGGGTGGGAGAAAACGTTAGACAAGGTCTCTAGTTTCTATTGGTTCGAAAATATGTCAAAATAATATACGTGCGACGATTTGTAGACGATTTGTAGACAATTGCATCACCTGTAAAGTATCAAAGCTACCTGTAGGAAAGGTGCAAGCGGAGCTGAATCCAATTCCCAATATAGAAATTTCGTGGCACACCATATAGATACTGAAAGTTGTATCAAGGCAGTAAAATCAGTTGTGTCAATATTCCGTTTACCGACAAGGATAATCGCGATCAAGGTCGCTGTTTTGCGAGTTCAGGTTTTCGCGAACTCTGTTCTTCTCAAGAGATTAATTTGCATTTAATTGCAACAGGGGCCAGTAGAACCAATAATTAAGTTCAACGCGTAATTAGTACACTCAAAAATATGTTGACGGCCGTAGAAACCAGTCAAAGATCGTGGCAGGATGCGTTGGCTGATGTTCATTTCGCTGTGAATTGCACGGCAAATCGAGTAACAAAGTATAGTCCCTTAGAATTACTAATTGGCAAGGATGTTGGGCCTTTTGATTTGCTGCCAATAATCGAAGAAAATTACAATGACAGAGATAGGGATAATTTAAGAAAACAGGCTAAACGAAATATGGAAGAAAACGCACGATATGATAAATACAGAATGAAGCAACACAAAATAAAGCACATAGCGTAGGTGATCATGTATTACTTAAAAACGTAGAGCTTCACCAAACTAAACTAGATCCAAAATTTAAAGGTAAATTTGAAATAATTGAAGTATTAGATGAATACCGATACATATTGAAATCTTTAAGTAGCAAGCAAACTTATAAATACTCGCACGAATTTTTAAGAGCATTGCCAAATAACCAAATGATTGAAGAGTTATGTGAAAATGAAGACAGCACAAAGGAAGATGCGTCTAATGTTTAAAAATTAAATAAAATAAATAAAGAGACACCAGATACGTGTCAGACTTTCCACAGACCGCACTGTAACAGAAGAGACTTGTTATAGCGGGGGTCAGATTTTCCACAGACCGCACTATAACAAAAGGGACTTGTTATAGCGGGGGTCAGATTTTCAACAGACCGCTCTATAACAGAAGAGACTTATTATGGCGGGGGTGAGTATACTAATGTGGAAATTGAATTACGTAAGAACTTTATTTTGTTAAAAAAGAAAAATGTAATTTCTATACTTAAATAGATTTATAACAGAAAAATTGTGTAAAGGGAACTACACATTAAGTTAATTATCTTGTTGAATTTGATAAAAAAAAATGCTGTGATGGAAACAAAGAATAATCGAATTTTGTAAAACTATCTTGCTAATTTTTGTAAGCTAAGAGAAAAGGAATGTGAAGTACAAACATCTGTTAAAGCGGAAAAAAGCCACTGTGTTCTAACGTTTCTGGAAACACACAGGGGCGTGTGATTTGTCAGGAAGGCCGTGTCGCAGAATAGACTTATTTGCCCATTGTACCTATTCCAGCTAAATAAGAGCTAAGTATGACCATTGTACGTCTGTGTATATTTTTCGGTGGCGCCATATTTCTGTAAGTATAACGACGGCAGAGGAAAAGAGACGGCTTCTGTTGTCGAGTAAGGTCGTGGCGCGGAATACATAACAGAAACAAAGAGAGCAATAGAATAATGAGATGATGAAATTATACAGGCTCCGTTTCGTAAGTCCGTCAGGCTTATATATATAACATATATATATATATATATATATATATATATAATTGGCGGCGTACACCCTCTTTGGGTGTTTGGCCGAGCTCCTCCTCCTATTTTTGGTGTGCGCCTTGACGTTGTTCCACAAATGGAGGGACCTACAGTTCCAAGCCGACTCCGAACGGCAGATATTTTTTATGAAGAGCCTTTTCATGGCAGAAATACACTCGGAGGTTTACCATGGCCTGCCGAAGGGCGATCGCTATTAGAAAAACCCTTTTGTTTTGTTAATTTTGGTCTTTCACCGAGATTCTATCCGACGTTCTCTCCCTGAATTCCGAATGGTAGTCGTGCACCAACCCATTCGGTCATGGCAGCCACCGAATTGGAATACCACGATTTAAAATTATGTATTCTGTTATCCTTTGGCCTATTGGAATCGTGTCGTTTTAGGGACTCCTTTTTTTTTTTTTTTGTTTTTGGGCGGTGAGGTTGGGTTAAAAATGCCTTCGCACCATATAGTAACCGTCGCTACTACGTGTGTGGTGATACCACTAAAAATATCCACCCTCTTCTCTTGGAGTTTTCCCTCCACCCCGGGACTGCTTCCGCATTGCTTCGAGGTAGAGGGCCAAGACGGCGTCCTAAGAAGGACACTTACTTACTCACCCTGCGTCCAGGGTCGCCTGTTTTGAGAAACCTATGCTCAATGCTCTTCAGCATGACTTTCCATTTCGCGCTTCTTTTTTCGGATAATATCCTCTACAAAATTTGTGACGGCATTCCATTTTTCCTCATCTATCATCATTTTGTCGATAATTTCTTCAGGTGTAAATACACCAATAGCTCGTTGCAGACCTGTTCTCTCTACGTTCCACCTCTCGCATTTAAAGAAGGTGTGCTCCGGATCATCATACTCAGTATCTCCATATATGCAGTTTGGTTGGCTCACTTTACCCATTCGCCACAAATACTTGCGAAAGGACCCATGTCCGGACAAAAACTGTGTGAGGTAATAGTTAACCTCACCGGGCTTTCTTTCTACCCGCTTTCTTAGATGGGGTGTTAGTCCCGCTGTTCATCTACCATACCGTTCAGAGTTCCATCTTGCCTGCCAAAGTGGGAGCGTTTGAATTAGAGTTCGGAGAAGCGTGGTACTGGGATTCCTGTGTTTTTTGCCTCCCATCTCCGTTTGCGTTCTCTTGATAAAATATCTTTAGGGATGGCTTCGCTGATAATTAACACCGCTGCTTCAGATACTGTTCTATATGACGAAGCCACCCTGAGAGCGCAGGTGCGTTGCACAGATTGCAAAGTTTTCCGCCGGCATTGCACCCTTAGCGAATCTGCCCATATTTCGCATCCGTATAAGAGAATCGAGTTCGTCGTGTCCATTAAAAGTTTTCGCTTGTTCTGCGTTGGACCTCCAAGGTTTGCCATGAGCTTACTTAACATGCCACTTACTTTGGCAGCTCTTGTGGCAGCATAGTTTATATGCGCCCAGTAGGTTACCCTTGTGTCTAATTGCACTCCTAGGTACTTGACCACTCTTTTTGTCGATAAAGTGGCATCGAGTACTTGTATGTCTACTTCTAATCGGATACGTCTGTTCGTTAGAAGGATTAGCTCTGTTTTCTCTGTGGCCAGCTTTAATCCATGGTCTTCTAGCCATGTCTGAACTCGGATCATCACCTGATTTAACTTCCTTTTGGAATCGTCAGTGTTCCGGGCGATTATTACAGCTGCAATGTCATCTGCGTATCCCACCAAATGCACATCCTCGGGCATCTCTATTCGAAGGATTTCATCGTAGCTTATATTCCAAAGTTCAGGTCCGAGTATTGATCCTTGGGCCGCACCTGCTGTTATTTGTTTGGTCTTACACCCTTCCCGCGTTTCGTATAAGAGCACGCGATTGCTTAGATAGCTGCGAATAATCTTCAATAGATTACTCGGGGTCTTGAATTTTACCTTTAAGGCTTCAATTACGTCGTCCCAACTTAAACTGTTGAACGCATTTCTGATATCCAGTGTGGCTAGTAATACTAAACGTTTGGAGTATCGATTACCTGCCTGGGCATGTCCTACGCTAGTTATTACATCTTGAATGGTTCCTAAGGTAGATCTGCCACCTCTGAAACCATGCTGCCTGTCGGAGAGGCCGCCGCTGTTCTCTACGGCTTCGCTAAGCCTATGCTTTATCAGTTTCTCAAAGAGTTTTCCTGCGCTATCCAGCATACATAACGGTCTATAAGCCGACGCTAATGTTGGGTCTCCCTTTCCCTTACTGATTAGTACTAGTTTTTGTTTTTTCCATATTTCTGGAAAAATTCCTTCTTTTAGGCATGCGTTGTACATGTTTAGCAGCAAAAAAGGGCGTTCGATTGCCAATAGTTTCAATATTTCTGCAACTATGCCATCAGGTCCTGGTGCTTTATTGCATTTCATTGCTTTTGCAGCATCCATAAGTTCTTCTTCTGTGAATGGGACAGGTTCCGTTGTTTCATACTCGAGTTCTTCCCTCTCAGCACAGTGTGTTGGGAAGAGTGTGTCGACTATTTTGCTTACCATTTCGGTTTCCATATCAGCAGCAGGGGATTTGGCCCCTAGCTTTTTCATAACGATTTTGTAGCCCAACCCCCATGGGTTATTGTTTAGATCGTTTCGTAGCTCTTCCCATTTGTCTTTTTTGCTTTGGTTTATAGCTTTCCTCAATTCTTTTCTGCTCTTTTTATATTCTTCGGATTCTGCTATCGCCGGGCCCAATCTTCTGGCTCTAGTATACTTTCTACGCTTATGGATGCACATATCTCTACGTTCTGCGATCTCATGTGTCCACCAGTATACAGCATTTCTTTTTTTGTTCTTATCTATTTTAGGCATAGATGCGTTGCAACCTATCTTAATGCATTGGATTGTTGTCTTCACTAGTGTTTTTGCGTACTATTCGTACAGATCGTCGTTTTATTTTCGTCAATAGTTGCAAGGAGCGTGGCTGGGTTTAGCTTGTTAATGTTCCATTTGCGTGTACTTTTATTTCGATTTTCACGTACTCTTTTGTTTTCCATTTCAATGCAAAACGTGATGTATTGATGGTCACTCCCATTGTAATCTTCCAGGACTCTCCAGTCTTTAGTAAAGGTGACTATGCTTTCCGATGCTAGGGTTATGTCGGTGTGTTGTGCCTTCGCAACCTGGCTTTCGGTACGTAGTCGTTCCTGTGTTGAGTACCACTAAACCTAGTCTGGTTGCCATGTCCAGCACTCGTCTACCTCTTGAGCTCGTTGTCGCCGAGCCCCATTCGGTTGCTTTTGAGTTGAAGTCTCCCGCTATTATTAGTCGTCCCTCTAAACTAAGGGCTTTGTCTTCAATACTTTCCAGTTTCCGGGTGAATTCATCTAAATTGTCGTTCGGTGTAAGATAACAGCTTATCATTGTGAATTGGCTGTTTTGAACGTAGACGAAACCATCGCTGATCCTTTCGCGATTGTTACGAAATTTGTGCCCCTAGGCAGCCAGATGGCGGCAGTTCCCGACTCGTCTTCGATCCAAGCTTTCTCGGATTGAGCGTATTGTTCGCTTATCAATACTGCTTGAACTCCTTTTTCTAAGACCATCTGCTCCATTAGCAGGTCTGCGTTTTTACTCCTGTGCATATTTGCTTGAAGTATAATCATATTTTATCTTGTCTTGGCATGTTCTTTTGTCATCGGGCATTTGCCCGAGCCTGGCATATGTTTTGTCTCGCTGCGATTGAGATCAGTGCATAGGCAGCATTTGGGCTCTTTGGTGCACTCTTTCATTTTGTGCCCAGCTTCTCCACATCGGATGCATATACCTTTTCCGCTTCTGTCTGGTCCTTTACAGTTTGATTGAAGGTGTCCGACACCGAAGCACCGGTAGCAGCGCTTCAGAGATGTGCTAGCTCTCATCCTTGCACTAACCCATCCGATTTTGATATTAGTTTGCTTAAGCAGCTTTTCTGCGCTTTCAATAGCGAGAGTAGCATAAGCCCGTACTTGTCGCTGATTAGGTTTTGTGATCCTAACATCGATATTTTCATTAGTGCCAGCTAGCATTTTTCTCACAGCGTCATCAACTTCCTTCTTCTCCGTGACAGCATCCAGGTCTCTGATCTCTACAGTTGAAGTTGGTCTGAGAGTTGTAATGGAACCGACCGCTTTTACGGTTTCCTCTAGTTGTTTCAAAAAATCAGCGTTAACTGTTTTCCCCTTTTCGAATTCAAGTAGAAGAGCGCCAGTTTTGGTTCTTCTTATGCCTTTCACCGTTGTGGTTCCGTCTGGCATGGTATTAGGGCCTCCTTGGATGTTGAGGGTAGGTCATTAGCGGGATCTCTGGTTTTCCTAAGAGTTATTGCTTTTGGTTGAACTGCCGGAATGTGAAGGAACGTGTTGTGTCTTGAGTAACCCGTGCTGTAATTATATGAGCTCGTACATCTTGACACCGTATGTCCTTACGTTAAGCAGTTCAAGCAACACTTGTTGCTCTAGACATACGTGATTCTATTGGTCACCGTTAATTTGCGCAACTTTGGACAACTTTGCAATTTGTGGTCATAATTTACACATAGTTTGCACATATGTTTGGCAACACTTACTTGAAAGTTTCCCATCCTTTTCGGTGTAGCTTACGGGCGCTTTATAGGCTTTAATCTCTTTTAAGCCTGACACGGTTTCAAGTGTTTGAAATCTATTTCCTAGAAATGTGTCCCTGTGTCTGTCCACTTTGAGATTTCAGCTTTGTTCTCTATCGTTTGTTCCCAAAGCAATATGCTGAAAACAGTGACCGACGTACGAAGTCCCTTACCGCAGCCCCTAATGAGCACAAAATTGAGCAAAACTCATCCCATAGAGAACAACTGCGTTCTTTTAGTTACATATTTAAACAACACATCGGTTTGTGTGTGTATGTGTTTGGTTGTATCTACACAATGTTGCTACTGATATTTTTGCTTACACACTTTTTCACACATCCGCGTTGTCAGTTACAATTTTTCATTGTTTAATAAACCCAAGCCAAAAAGCAACAAATGCAAATAGTTCATTTATCTATAATTAACTTTATTCAGCAGTGTTTTTAAGTTATTTTAATACAAAATATAATTTTTCTAAGTTTATTTTGTAAATGATTTCGAAATGTACTGCTTGGCAACACTGTGTGGTGAGAGAGCAATCAGCTGACAGGGTTCTACGGGAATTTTCAAAAATCCTGCATTAAAATATACGATACTACGATACGAAATGAAGTAATTTTTCATTTACATGGGGTTCTCATTAGTTTGACGTTACTGCTGACAGGGGACTGCGTTTACGTTGGTGACTGTTTCCAGCATAGCGTGCTCCCGGGCAATTTCGTGGAGCATATATACGTAATAATTGCATCCCAGTTTGTTATATCAATTTGATGATTTTGAAGGGATGAGATGCAATTATTTATGTCTCTTTGCAGCTTTTTAATCGACTGCCTGCAGGTTGAAGTGGATATTTAGCTGCGTATTAACTAGATTCCGTTTGTTTTCGTATCTCTTGCAAATATTTCTCCATGCCGTTGTAAAGCCGTCGTTAATGAGCGTGCGCTTCCTCACTATGTCTCTGGCTTCTCTCTGCGTTTTCTGGTTGAGATGGAATAGCTTTTCGACCGCGGTAAGGCGCTTATTTAAAATGTAAATGGCCGTGATCATATCGCGGAATGTTGGTTTTGAATACTTAAGTATCACACGGTGGAAGGTGAATGATGTGTTCACGCATTGCTATAAGTAAGCCTTCCTGGTCTGCTTTTTCCAATCTCGCAGAGAGATCAGTCATTGTCAACATGCCGTGCAATATGTATGTGTGGTAACACATTTTGTTTTTCCTTTTTATCCCGGCAAGATCCTTAGGAGCAAGAGTTTCAGTTGAAAGCAAGTTATCATATGCAGCTTCGGCTTTTTCCCACATTGCTTTCAACTCCTCCTGTTGTATCCGCCGTGAAAATTTTGAATGGTCACTTGACGGTGTGCCATTGAAATCGGATTCGAATTCCGTCACGGCGTCGACTATACGAATATATGTATCCATATTGTACGTATGAGATACGATTAGAAAATTTGCGCGGTATTAAAAGAAATTGCTTCTTCACGAAATGGAGAAAAATTTATGCGAAAACCGAGCCCAAATGCACCACCGAGATTAAAAGTACCAATATTTGTATATGATATATTTAAATATACGAGTATATATGGTATATTTAGTTTTGAAAATAATACATTACACCGTGTTACACACATTCTGTCCTATGAACCAAATATACTTTTTCGGAAAGGGGATAAAAAATAAAAATACACGTGTGTACACGATTTTCATGTACACGTCACAATTTTGTATTTCTTTTTTTATTTTATAACTTTAAACGAGCAATTCTTGTATGCATATCTATATAGCCACACGATCTCAGGATTAGTATCACATTTCTAGACATTTCACCTAGGTGTTGCCACTGACAATGTTTCACAGGGTTGCCACCTGTTCGAAATTAAAAAAAAAATTGCATGAGATATGCCGATGTGGGTATCAAAAGAAAGGTATTTCACTCCGCATCACAATAGAGATATAAAACCCCGAATTTTTTTATTAATTTTATGATATCAAAATTAAAAATTGTTACAATAAAAATTTTAATGCTTTTAAAGAAACGTAGGCCTTTTATTTTTGCGTTTGTAAGCATTTGTTATTTTAAAATCAGCCGCCACTATATTCCACTGCTTAAAGCGTGATGCAAAGAGTTCGGCTGTTCTCTTTGACAAATTTCCTTCTCGTACAAGGTCATTGAAGTCGGCTTGCGTTACTAAATGCGGCACTGCAGTCCCAAGTTCATTGGGTGTTTGTACAAATTCCGATACTTCTGGTTCCCCGCATCTCGCATTCGATGTAAGAAATGTTGATAGCATTGTTGGTGCTACTGTTGGTTCTCCATCCCTTAATTCGGGAACATCATCAAAAATCTCCATTGAAGCCGCTATACGTTCTTCTGGTGAGTACAGAACCGCTGGAATAACCGATTCTACATTAGCGTAGCGAATTTTGTTGCGGCGAAAGTATTGGTACCCTTGAGTTTGAGTAAAAGTTACGCTAAAGTAGCACAGTTCACTGCAGTGCTCCGTACGTGGTAGCCAAATTGTTGGTACAGAGTACTTTATTGTTGACCTTCCATCAGTAAACTTGCATAAATTTCTATAGCAATAGTCGCACACGACTTCCGGAGTATACCACAAGTAAGGAACATAAGCACTCTTGAATATTTTCTCAAACGAATTAACCACTGTTTTCGTAATATTTTTAAAATTTTTACTTGGTGCGAATAAGCCACAAACGTAACAAAAGTTATTTCGAGTCGGGCACAGCATTTTTCGTAAGATGAAATATACAGAAAGACGTTTTCGCGCAACAGAACTTAAAACAATTGTCAGAGTATACGTCTCCTAGTAGCGCAACTGTCAGATGATCGGAACTTCCGGAACTGTAACAAACACACAAACGGCACAGAGTGTGTTGTATGAAACAATAAATTAGAGGTTAATAAATTGTTTAAAGATTTGGAGTCCCTTCAAGTTATGCCGAAAATTTAGAAAAAAATTAAAAAAAAAAAAAAAAATTTAAGAAAGTCTGAGAATTGATGCAATTTTTTTTTTTTAATTTTACATATTAAAAACATTTCCACGAGTCTGCCTGCAGAAATTCAGCGCGATTGGATCACGGAAAAAGGGTTAAAAATTGATCCAAAGTTATTCACACAGGCGGACTACGAGCTCTATATTTTATACATAAAAAAAAAATTCTGACGTGTACATGAAAATCGCCGATACACGTGTATTTTTATTTTTTGACCCCTTTCCGAAAAAGTATATTTGGTTCATAGGACAGAAAAAAAGTTCGTGTTTGTAACGCAGTGTTATTAGTTTATATATGTAAACGAGGTTCGCCACCCAGACAATAATATTAATAATAATATATACCGAATAGCAAAGAGCGCTGAGATCAATTTTTTTATAATGCAGCGTTGTTTATGTAGTTGTGTATTCAACTTCACAACGTGAATGTACAAATAGAAAAGAAAAAATAAACGGAATAAGAAAAATTAAAGATATTCCCAACAGCGCGCCTTTAGTTTGGTTTAGTTTAAAATAGCTGCCGCGAGTTAACGCCGTTAGTATAAATACTAGGTAGATTCATACATACACACATACATACATACACACATGCATACCACACACACATAATTATTGTTTACAAATTAAAATATCTTTAAGCAAAAACATACTTTTTGTTTATTGTTTTCAAACTAAAATATCTGTAAGTGATGGCATACCCAAGTGATAATATAGAACAAACAAGGAAGCATATTCTTTGTTCCTCTCAAAAGTAACAATAGCCATAAGATAACAATACACCAAACACGTAAACAGTTTTAAATAACAGCTTTATCAGTAAACAAACAACAAACATCACTTATCATCACAAATAGGAATAGTATAAATAGATGTAAGCATTAATATATAAAGCAGTTCTGAAAATAAATGAATTCAAAAAGGAGTTCCGCTCAGAAAAATATATATTTTTATTATTTTCTCCACGCGGACACTTAACTGGGGGCTCAACCGATTTAAGCCGTCTATTTAAAAAAAAAAAAAAACAGATAGAAAAAATCCCACGGGGAATAAGACTCCCAACACTAAATATTTGAAAAAAGTCTATAAATAATTAATAAATAAAAAATTAGAGCTTGAGGTTAAACCTTATGGTCACAAAAACTGGATACGCTACGAAAAATAAGGGAAGCAAAGGAATGAAAACATACGCTAACCAGAAGGTGGTAACGCCCGCATTCTTGGGCTAAACTCAAAATATACCAGCGGTACCTTGTACAGCCATAACCCAGGAAATCTGGAAGCAGCATACGCCACGGCCTGTACCATTTCAATGTGAATGAAGAATTTGAGACACCGTTCAGACTACAAAATAACAGCAGACAGTTTCAACATAATACAAACCGGAACACCTACCCACAACAACATCGAGATGAAAGGTATTACAAGCCAAACGTAAGGATGCAGGGCGGCAACTACCAGGCAATGAGTTTTAATAAATATAACCAACAACAGCAACGGCAACAGCAACAACAACCCGCCCCTATCCCAATGGACGTGGACAATTCGAGACAATATGCAAACAACAAGAAATAATGCCGTAAGTCGAAATAATTATATATACATATATATATGTATATAATTGGCGCGTACACCCTTTTTGGGTGTTTGGCCGAGCTCCTCCTCCTATTTGTGGTGTGCGTCTTGATGTTGTCCTACAAATGGAGGGGCCTACAGTTTCAAGCCGACTCCGAACGGCAGATATTTTTATGAGGAGCTTTTTAATAGCAGAAATACACCCGGAGGTTTACCATTGCCTGCCGAGGGGCGACCGCTATTAGAAAAATGTTTTTTTTTTATTAATTTTGCGAAATAATTATATACCAAACAATATACATGTATACGAGAGATAGGGCTTCTAGCTACAATAATGCGAATAATTCGCAAGATAGGAGATTCCAGAGAATAAACCAGTTAAAAAAAGAGCATCTAGAGTCAGTAGAATTGTCAAATTATGACGAACATTATGAAACAGGCAGTATTTTTTAGGCGAGTAAACGGGCTGCCTTGCTTACAAACAAAATGCGGCCTAACCGGCACGCCCGTTACCTTATTAGTCGACACTGGTTCCACTAACAATTACATAAATATGAATTGTAGAATAGGAAAATCAATTTTAATGAAATCACTTTAAACAAAAACGTTACATGGTTACTCAATTATAGATTCTAAAAAAATAATAACGATGGACGGGCATCATTTAACCTTGTTTGAAATTAAAGAGTTAAACGACTTTGACATGATACTCGGAGAACAGGGATTACGCTAAATAAGGGCAGAAACTAGTTTATTTGATTATAGTCTGAAATATCAAAAAAGGAAGGCATTAAGGGGTTATACGCAGTTATGAAGCAAATAAAAGACGGGTTGTCAAGGATTTATCCTGAAGAAACTTCAGAATATTTAAATTTGAAAATTTTTGGCGGTTATAAAAGCATCCTTCAAGAACGTAACAAAATTTTTTATTTATGAAAATGTTGATTATAGAGCGCGCTGCAGGCGATATCTGGAACCTCCTTTAAAAAAAGACGATTTACGGTGTACATCGTAACTCAGGATTGGATTATAAGAAAGTCTGAGAATTGATACAATTTTTTTTTTTTAATTTTACATATTAAAAACATTTCCACGAGTCTGCCTGCAGAAATTCAGCGCGATTGGATCACGGAAAAAGGGTTAAAAATTGATCCAAAGTTTTTCACACAGGCGGACTACGAGCTCTATATTTTATACATAAAAAAAAATTCTGACGTGTACATGAAAATCGCCGATACACGTGTATTTTTATTTTTTGACCCCTTTCCGAAAAAGTAATATATATTTGGTTCATAGGACAGAAAAAAAGTTCGTGTTTGTAACGCAGTGTTATTAGTTTATATATGTAAACGAGGTTCGCCACCCAAACAATAATATTAATAATAATATATACCGAATAGCAAAGAGCGCTGAGTAAACAAACAACAAACATCACTTATCATCACAAATAGGAATAGTATAAATAGATGTAAGATTAATATATAAAGCAGTTCTGAAAATAAATGAATTCAAAAAGGAGTTCCGCTCAGAAAACGATACATATATTTTTATTATTTTCTCCACGCGGACACTTAACTGGGGGCTCAACCGATTTAAGCCGTCTATTTAAAAAAAAAAAAAAAGAAGTAAAAAAAAATCCCACGGGGAATAAGACTCCCAACACTAAATATTTGAGAAAAGTGTATAAATAATTAATAAATAAAAATTTAGAGCTTGAGGTTAAACCTTATGGTCACAAAAACTGGATACGCTACGAAAAATAAGGGAAGCAAAGGAATGAAAACATACGCTAACCAGAAGGTGGTAACGCCCGCATTCTTGGGCTAAACTCAAAATATACCAGCGGTACCTTGTACAGCCATAACCCAGGAAATCTGGAAGCAGCATACGCCACGGCCTGTACCATTTCAATGTGAATGAAGAATTTGAGACACCGTTCAGACTACAAAATAACAGCAGACAGTTTCAACATAATACGAACCGGAACACCTACCCACAACAGCATCGAGATGAAAGGTATTACAAGCCAAACGTAAGGATGCAGGGCGGCAACTACCAGGCAATGAGTTTTAATAAATATAACCAACAACAGCAACGGCAACAGCAACAACAGCTATCCCAATGGACGTGGCCAATTCGAGACAATATGCAAACAACAAGAAATAATGCCCCTTTTTGGGTGTTTGGCCGAGCTCCTCCTCCTATTTGTGGCACGCCCGTTACCTTATTAGTCGACACTGGTTCCACTAACAATTACATAAATATGAATTGTAGCATAGGAAAATCAATTTTAATGAAATCACTTTAAACAAAAACGTTACATGGTTACTCAATTATAGATTCTAAAAAAATAATAACGATGGACGGGCATCATTTAACCTTGTTTGAAATTAAAGAGTTAAACGACTTTGACATGATACTCGGAGAACAGGGATTACGCTAAATAAGGGCAGAAACTAGTTTATTTGATTATAGTCTGAAATATCAAAAAAGGAAGGCATTAAGGGGTTATACGCAGTTATGAAGCAAATAAAAGACGGGTTGTCAAGGATTTATCCTGAAGAAACTTCAGAATATTTAAATTTGAAAATTTTTGGCGGTTATAAAAGCATCCTTCAAGAACGTAACAAAATTTTTTATTTATGAAAATGTTGATTATAGAGCGCGCTGCAGGCGATATCTGGAACCTCCTTTAAAAAAAGACGATTTACGGTGTACATCGTAACTCAGGATTGGATTATAAGAAAGTCTGAGAATTGATACAATTTTTTTTTTTTTAATTTTACATATTAAAAACATTTCCACGAGTCTGCCTGCAGAAATTCAGCGCGATTGGATCACGGAAAAAGGGTTAAAAATTGATCCAAAGTTTTTCACACAGGCGGACTACGAGCTCTATATTTTATACATAAAAAAAAATTCTGACGTGTACATGAAAATCGCCGATACACGTGTATTTTTATTTTTTGACCCCTTTCCGAAAAAGTATATTTGGTTCATAGGACAGAAAAAAAGTTCGTGTTTGTAACGCAGTGTTATTAGTTTATATATGTAAACGAGGTTCGCCACCCAAACAATAATATTAATAATAATATATACCGAATAGCAAAGAGCGCTGAGTAAACAAACAACAAACATCACTTATCATCACAAATAGGAATAGTATAAATAGATGTAAGATTAATATATAAAGCAGTTCTGAAAATAAATGAATTCAAAAAGGAGTTCCGCTCAGAAAACGATACATATATTTTTATTATTTTCTCCACGCGGACACTTAACTGGGGGCTCAACCGATTTAAGCCGTATATTTAAAAAAAAAAAAAAGAAGTAAAAAAAAATCCCACGGGGAATAAGACTCCCAACACTAAATATTTGAGAAAAGTGTATAAATAATTAATAAATAAAAATTTAGAGCTTGAGGTTAAACCTTATGGTCACAAAAACTGGATACGCTACGAAAAATAAGGGAAGCAAAGGAATGAAAACATACGCTAACCAGAAGGTGGTAACGCCCGCATTCTTGGGCTAAACTCAAAATATACCAGCGGTACCTTGTACAGCCATAACCCAGGAAATCTGGAAGCAGCATACGCCACGGCCTGTACCATTTCAATGTGAATGAAGAATTTGAGACACCGTTCAGACTACAAAATAACAGCAGACAGTTTCAACATAATACAAACCGGAACACCTACCCACAACAACATCGAGATGAAAGGTATTACAAGCCAAACGTAAGGATGCAGGGCGGCAACTACCAGGCAATGAGTTTTAATAAATATAACCAACAACAGCAACGGCAACAGCAACAACAGCTATCCCAATGGACGTGGCCAATTCGAGACAATATGCAAACAACAAGAAATAATGCCCCTTTTTGGGTGTTTGGCCGAGCTCCTCCTCCTATTTGTGGCACGCCCGTTACCTTATTAGTCGACACTGGTTCCACTAACAATTACATAAATATGAATTGTAGCATAGGAAAATCAATTTTAATGAAATCACTTTAAACAAAAACGTTACATGGTTACTCAATTATAGATTCTAAAAAAATAATAACGATGGACGGGCATCATTTAACCTTGTTTGAAATTAAAGAGTTAAACGACTTTGACATGATACTCGGAGAACAGGGATTACGCTAAATAAGGGCAGAAACTAGTTTATTTGATTATAGTCTGAAATATCAAAAAAGGAAGGCATTAAGGGGTTATACGCAGTTATGAAGCAAATAAAAGACGGGTTGTCAAGGATTTATCCTGAAGAAACTTCAGAATATTTAAATTTGAAAATTTTTGGCGGTTATAAAAGCATCCTTCAAGAACGTAACAAAATTTTTTATTTATGAAAATGTTGATTATAGAGCGCGCTGCAGGCGATATCTGGAACCTCCTTTAAAAAAAGACGATTTACGGTGTACATCGTAACTCAGGATTGGATTATAAGAAAGTCTGAGAATTGATACAATTTTTTTTTTTTAATTTTACATATTAAAAACATTTCCACGAGTCTGCCTGCAGAAATTCAG